>NC_141227.1:5950000-6172500 GCF_054856515.1 Filicampus tigris | reverse complement strand
ACAAGAAATTTCTCAAGTTGTGTTCTAGATCAAATCTGTGTTTTATGACGAAAGACTCGTCCTGTAGTGAGGCATATTTCAGTTTTTCTCAATTAGTCAGTGACACCTGGTGGTGACAGGAAGCGTCTAAAAATCGCAGGTGTCTTACTTTGTCACCCCTTATCTGATTACTTTCAAATTCTGACAGAGCTGAAACATGCATTTGAGTTAATTCATGATGATCAAACATGGGGGCAAAAATCTCTACTATTGGAACATTTTTTATCTGATCATCTTTAGACTTCAATGGATTAGGATAACCTGAAATAAAGTAAAATTAGATAATTTAATGATACTGTACCTAGAGAAGAAATTCAGCAGCACACAGTACAGCAGAATGTTTATAAAATAATAATTTTTTGACATCAATGAATAGAATAAATAATAAATGTGATGTTGTTGTTGTTGCAGAATTTGTTGTTCAGATGTGTTTGTAAGTAACCAATCACACTCAAAATAATGTTTAAAGAGAATCACCACACACACGCTACCATTTACAGTGCCTATGAGTAAGGGCCTATAGATATACCAATCTGACGTCGGAGATCGTGAAGCGTCATGGTGTCTGCTTGCGCCGTCTGATTGGTGTTGTGACCACCGTTGTAGCGTCATAACCGGTCAGGAAGCGTCTGGGGGCGTTTTCGCATGTTGAATCAGGGTCGTGACATTTGGTCACTCTGATTGGCTGTTAGCTAGCAAACAGTGAGCATGCCTTTGCTGCCTTAATCTTCTTACAAGTACAAGAGCGAGGGTTGACAATTTATGTATTTCACAATACCGTGTCAAGAATGTGAGGGTTTACTTCGCGTGGGAGTTCGTGAGCGAAGACTACAACTGAATGCATTGTTTACGTTTTTTATAATCCGCCCCTGGCCAATAGCTTTCCGGTTGGATTTTTTTAAACAATGAGAAATACTGACTTCCGCCGCCGATGGTATGGAAGGGTATTACATCTCATGCATGCGCAGAAGGTACTTTATTGGTCAGCGTCGCTGTCTGTCGTTGCGTATTTTTCCAGCGTGACGTGCCGACAGTCGACCCGGCGCCACAAGGGGTAAGCGTCTGTCACAATTGGCCAACGTCGGGTTGGCCTATCTAGGCCTATAGGCTCTTTCTGACATTTAGTCACATTTTACAGCACAAGCCATGGTCGGCGGGATTTTGTAATGGTATCAGCCGGGAGAAGGTTAGGAAAGCATTTCCAAGGTATTAAATATACCATGGAACACAGTGAAGACAGCCATCAAAAAGTGCAGAAAATATGGCAAGACCATAACCTAAGACATAAACCAGAACTGGACCTCCCTCCAAATGTCATAAAAAGATAAGAAAGAAACTGGAGAGGAAGGCTGCTAAGAGTCCGACAGCAACATTGAACGAGATACAGAAATTTCTAGCAAGTGCTGGCTGTACATCTCCTGTCTTCTTTATATTCTTGTCTGGGAAAAGGGGAAGGGTGACATCTTATGAATAAAAACATCCAAGCCCAGCTACATTTCAGGTATAATTGGTGCAAACACGACAGCTCATCCCCAGAAGACTACCATAGAAACAGTAAAGCACAGTGGTGACAGCATCACTCTTTGAAGCATTTTTTCTTTAGCTGGAACAGCGGCCTTAGACAAGGTGGAGGAAATTATGAACTTGCGCAACCAACCGTATTGTCACAGTTGTTTATTTGTACTTTCCCTTGACAAAATAGTTTTGTTTCACTTGAGTTGTACAGGTTTTAACCTGTACACCGGTCACATTCATGGTGAAAAGGTTTTGAAATGATTATCAGTTATCTTGGTATCATGTATTCATTTCAAATCACAAAAGCCTTGCATTTGAAGAGGGTCGTGTAGACCTTTTAAATCCACTTTTGCGGGCAAGATTTTAGCCATCCCCGAGTAGCACATTTTCAACATTGAAAAGCATTTGAATGGTTCCATATTTGGTTTGGGATTCCGTTTGACACTGGCTCGTTGTTATGGAAAAGCCCTTTATAAAATGACAGCACAAGAAAGATGGTCCAAGGACTGTGCAGGCTGTTTTTGTGAGCCAGTGGGTGTTGCCTTGGTGTGGAGACTGCAGGAGAACAGAAGGGGCAGGCCAGGCTCAGTGCTACGTGGTCAGCCTGGTTTTTCCCCACGTTGCCTTCCCTGCATAGTGTAATGAATGGCTTCCTATTTGTCTGTGGCCATGGCCCAGACCTAAAGAGTATACTTACCAAGGCCCAGAATACACACCCCAGCCAGTCAGCCACCCAGCCAGTCGGCTAGTTAGCCAGTGCTCTGGCCTTTGAACACTCCCAATCACGAGGGCATCACACACTGTCGTAGCTTGAGCATTTTATTTTATGTATGTATTCACACATTCTCGCAGGACACAATCAGAGCATTTTTTCCCCCAAATAACACATCACCATTGTTAGTATTGTATTATATGAATATGTATGTAGTTGAGTATTGAGAGTGTAGATGATAAATAATACTGTATATAAAGAGCTCTTTTCTAAAATGAAATGAAAACTCAATTTGTCAAAATATTGATCTTGCCATGTACAGAATGGTTTTTAAACATGATTAGACTGAGCCAATGAATGTTCTAACATTGTTAGTAAAAGGTGCAGTATCAGGAAAAGACACTGGTTACACTGGTCGACATCAAATTTTAGTCAGAGATGACTTTGTGTCCCTAAACATCCCTAAACATTTTGACACTGATTTAAAAAAATATATCTTTCCTTTTTTTTCTAGCGCATCAGTTTTTTTTTTTTATTTAAATTTTTTGTTTTTAAGTTTGACCCATAAAAGCTTGCGCAATACGAATGTTACCATGCGATTTAATTTATTGCTATGACGGTCGAGAAAAAAAAACAACACTTTTGGCCGAGCCTAACCGTAAATTCAAATATTAATAAATGTATTGCTCTATTACATATTGTATTATTATTGTTCTCATGATGATGATGATGATGATTAAAACCTGAAGTGGAAAAGAAAAAACAAGGGCAGATTCGGAATCAGCGCAAAATCATCTAGAATCACGAATCATCTAAAAAAGTATACTTGCATCTCTGATTTAAAAAAACAAAATTAGTCAATATTTTTTTACCATTATTATTAATTTACAGTGAACAGATACAGAGAAATACTAAGAATGAATGTCTTTTCCTAGTTCTTATCAGCATTTGTGCTGCTGCGTGCTGCACCACTGTTCATAATATCAATATAGTTTTTTTTATACACTCATCAACATTGACGGTAGTCACAATATTGCACTTCTGAGTGTGTGATTGTGTATGGATTGACAAAATTTGTCCATTTAACCACTCACACTCACATGGTAAGCACACACCTTTAATACAATACCCTCACCCGAAGATAACTACCGTAAGTAAATTGTTACTAAATGAATTAATGTTAATATGCGTAATTCAATGTTTTTGTAGGTGCTGTTTCTGCTTCAGTCTTACCAGAGTGAGTCACACAGACCCCTGCCAGCAGGAAATGGAATTGGTGAAGCTGTCCTTCAGCGCATGTGGCTCGCCTCTCGGTAATTTTAGACACATGCACATACAGATAAGCATCCCTCAGTCCCTCCCAACTCCCCCAGTAAAAGAATAGTTCCTTGTCCCTCCAGTCGTCCCCTCCCTAACTATGTCCGCTTCATGTCCTGCCGAGGCTTCAATTTCAAAGGGACTGGCTTCTGTCCTACCTGGACACCCCCATCATATCCTCTACCTCTGGACCTCTTACCCAAAATTAAGGTTTTGAGATGGAGCACAGATTATTGCTCGGCTGCAACCCCTCCTCCCTCTTTATATTTCCTAGCTGGGGTCAGTCCAGGGTTTCTCTTCTCATCTGATCAGCAGAGAACACAGGGTCACTGGGTTAGCAACAGTAGCCCTGCTAGCTTCGCATGGTTACACTGATGAGTCTTAATTAGGATGACAAGGTGAATTCTTGCTTACCAAAGCAGCTAGCTTCTTTTTATTTGTTCATGCAGCCAGAACCATAACACCACTGATTTAAACACACACAAAAAAGAACTGCACTCGGCTCTATGTTGTCCCCTGCTTTATGTCAGTTTGGCTTGCCATGTTCATTACGTGATGATTCAAATGCAAAGGACAAATGTTGTTGGAATACATATTATAGTTTGAATACATGGCCAAACTTATGATTCTTCTTGATTTAAAGAAACAATCTTGAAGAAACAATCTTTTAGTGTGTCATTGTTCTGGCTCATGTCAGTGTATTTTGACCAGAATTTTAGAGCCGATCACCTACCAGTGAGTTACAAAAAAAACAATAATCGATCACTGATCCGATCAAAAGCTGGAACAAATTATCCAATCTATTTTAAAAAACTTTATTTACTAGGGGTGTAACGGTACCCTACATCACATTTCGGTTCAGTTTCTTGGAAACGTCGGTATATTTTCGTTTAAAAAAAATAACGTTTTTTTTGTTTTTTTTATGGTTATTTTGAAAAGATGAGAAGTAAATGGTACGTTTTAAAAAAAATAAAATAAATAAAAGCAAACCATTCAGGTAATATTCTAAGAAATTACACCAGAATAAAAAAATACACTAACAATAAAGATCTCTTAATTTAATAAATTATAGACACTGACATCTTTGAACACTTAGCAGCAGCAGCCTATTAGATGTGTCGTAACACATCTAAGTATTCAAGTTAAAGACAAGTTGTCATTACAGTACACACTGTTGTATGTATACACCTTTTGTGATGAAAAAATTACAATAACAGTTACAATTATTGCTAACTATATTAAAACTCTTTTGATGATGAAAAAAATACAGTAACTTTAAAAAGTCTTTATGAAATTATATACACTTTTTAGGCATTGAAATCTTTGAGTGTTCAACAGCACATGATAAATCTCAATATTTAAGTTGAAAGTTTTTGGCTAAAAAGACTGCTTTCTTCCTCATCGAAGAAACATTCACAGTCGGATGATGCCGTTTTGAGTGTGTTATTATGTTAGACAGCATTATGCAATATAGCCGGCGATTTCCATGTAGCAATGTCGGCACACAACTTTGGGACTTATCCACATCCATCTGCGATTTTAACAGGAAAGCCAAAATGTTCCCAAACAGGATATCGCAGGGGTTTTTGTGCTCTGGCTTGTTTGCGTATGCCATTATAATGCCATTTATCCATGTATTTATGATTTATCATGAATTCTGGCGTACTGGCTCCTCTTCTGTGTCCCAAATCTCCTAAGCGTGCATCACTCAATAGCGTCCATGTGAAAACTCGCCTACTCGCGCGTAACAAAAGCTGATCAGAAATGGTACGCAAGTGGACCGAACCGAACATGGCATACTGAAACGCATTAATGCACCCACGTATACCGTTACACCGCTATTATTTACTCTAAAGTAAATGGCACTGGCCCGGCCAATGAATAGCCAAAATTTGCATATTATTGACAGCCACTGAAATGCATTGGGAAAAAATAACAACTAAACGTTGATAAACATTCAATACACAGAAAATGGGGGGCGGCCCAACACCACCCCAAAAGACCACAAAATGATTTAAAAACGATGGCTGTTTTTTTTTTTAATCCGATCATATATGATGACAAATCTTGGATTATTAACAGTGGCCGCACAGATCCTCCCTGCAGTGAACGAGATAGTGTTTGCTTTGTCTTATTTTACAGATCCGATCAATGGGATCATTGATCGTTAGGGTTATTAAATTGTGACATTGCAACCGACCACCAATTTTGCACAAAATGCAGAAAATCTGCTCATCCGATCCAGCCGATCAGATCTGTATAAACCATAATTAGCAAATTATCAGGATTAAACAAAAGCCACAACCAATAAAGCATAGCGGGGGGCGCATGCAAACCATTGCAGTTTGACTTGATTAAATGTGCAGCCAAGGAATTTTTGTTTTGGCCATTAAATACTTTTATTGGGGCCAAGTGTAGCAGTGACGACAGGATTTAGCAGTTGGTACAGTGATGAAAAAAATTGCTGTGTATGTAAGTGGGAAAACATCCATTCAGCCATGTACTTATCTGGTGTCGGATTGTGGGGCGAACCACTTGAGCAGAGAAGCCCAGAATTTCCTCTCCCCAGCCACTTCATCCAGTTCTTCCGGGGGGATGCAAAGATGTTCCCAGGCCAGCGAGGAGACATAGTCTCTCCAGCATGTGATGGGTCTTCCCCGGGCCGGTGCGTCCAGGAGGCAGCCTAATCAGATGGCTGAGCCACCTCATCTGGCTCCTCACCCTATTCATACTATTCAGAATTTCTGACGCTTGTATCCTGGATCATCTTCTTACGGACATGACCCACAGCTCGTGACCATAGGTGACGGTAGGAACCTAGCTCAACTGGTAAGTCGAGAAACCTTCCCTGCCACAACGGACCCTCCCCAAGGGACATGGTTGAACGCCTTCTCCAAGTCCACAAAACTCATGTAGACTGGAACTCCCATGCACCCTCGAGGACCCTGCCTAGGGTGTAGAGCTGGTCCGTTATTCCACGGCCAGGGCGAAAACCATATTGCTCCTCCTGAATCAGAGATTCGACTTCCCGACAGAGTCTCCTTTCCAGCACCCCTGAATAGACCTTACCAGGGAGGCTGGGTAGTGTGATCACCTTCAACTTGGAACACACCCTGCGGTGGGGTGATGGTCCCCCTTCTTATACAGGTCTGCCAATCCAGAGCCACTGTCCTCGATGCCCATACGGCTTTGTAGAGATATGTAAACCAGGACAGCCCCACAAACTCCAGTTTCTTTAGGAATTCCGGGTGGATGTCATCCACCCACAGGGCCCTGTCACCAAGGAGCTTTTTAACTACCTCCATCAACCACAGAGATAAGAGAGCCTGTCTCAGAGATCCCAGACTCTGCTTCCTCATTAGAAGGCGTAGCATTGAGGTGGTTTTTGAACTGTTCTTCCCACTGACTCACAATGTCTTGAGTCGGGGTCAGCAGCCCCCCATTCCCAACGTACATAGTGTTGAGTGCACTGATTCCCCCTCCTGAGACGCCAGATGGTAGATCAGAATTTCCTCAAAGCCATCCGGAAGTCATTCTCCATGGCTTCACAAAACTCCTTCCACGCCTGAATTTTTGCCTCAGTTACTACCAAAACAGTGTTCTGCTAGGCCATCCTGTACCCATCAGCTGCCTCCAGAGTCTCACAAGCCAAAAAGGCAAGATAGGACTCCTTTTTCAGCGTGACGGCATCCCTCACCACTGGTGTCCACCAACAGGTTCGAGGCTTACCGCCATGACAGGCACCACCCACCTTACAGCCACAGCTCCGGTTTGGCCACCTCAACAATGGAGAACATGGTCCACTCAGACTGCATCTCCCCCAAGACGTAGGTCTGCTGGAAGTGAGAGTTGAACCTCTGTCTGACAGGGGATTCTGCCAGATGTTCCCAGCAGACCCTCGCAACATGTTTCGGTCTGCCAGGTTGGGCCAGCATCTTCCCCTACCATTGGATCCAACACACAACCAGGTGGTGATCGGTTGACAGCTCTGTCCCTCTCTTCACCCTAGTGAAATGTGTCCACAAGCACAATGACACACCCACAAAGTCCATCATCCAACTGTGTCCTAGAGTGTCTGAGTGCCAAGTGCACATATGGACACTAGGGCTGCTCGATTAAGCGATTTTGAACCAAAACTGAATTTTTTGGATAAAACGATGTTAAAAACATTCAAATCGGCACTTTCGATTTTTATTTTTTATTTTTGGTGTATCTAAGCCACCGTAGTTTCCTCTGCATTTCCACTTCCTCCCACGAGCGTGCAGTCCGGAAAGACTACAACAACACCGGCGCTACCGGCAATTCTGCTATTTTCTCAGGCAAGTGAGCGTTTAATTAATAAATTGGGCAAATATAGATCTGTAGTGTAGTGTGTGTGCCCCGTGAGCAAGTAACTCAACGTCTGAAAGGCGTCACTTTTTTCTCCTCTACAACGGACCTCTGGTCATGACTATGCATCCGTACGCATTGTGTTATTGAGTGACAGTTTTGCACTAATCATTGATTTATGTTTAAGTAAGACCAGGGAGAAAGGTGAAAGGCTAGTCACTAGCTGGTTGGCAAAATGACTTGCTGACAGACTGTTTGGTTTACAGAATTGACTGTCTACCTTCTCTCATGTTGATGATTTCGTTTCAGATGGTATATGCACTTTCTTCTTTCATTATTGGTTTAATTAAGAACAGATCTGAATTCTATTGCGTAAGTAAAATGCTGTTAATCCCAATGGATTGTTTTGTGTGTATTAAGTTAAATTGACTGGCATTTTAAGTTCAAAGAAAGAAAAATTAAGTTTAAATAAAAGACATTCCAAATACTTCATTTTTCTTTATTTTTTATTTTACAAAGAAATCTTAATCGTAAAATCGGGTTTGAGAGAAAATAATCGGGATTTTGTTGTTAGGCAAAATCGAACAGCCCTAATGGACACCCTCATGCTTGAACGTCCGTGTTGACAACAGGAATCAAATTGCAAAACACCACTTGAGTTCTGATCGTTGGGGCCGCTCCTTCCAATCACACCCTTCCAGGTCTCACTGCCATTGCCCGTGTGAGCATTGAAGTCTCTTGGCAGAACAATGGAGTCCCCATTCTTCAGCACCCTCTCCAAGGACTCCATAAAGAGTGGATCGTCTGAACTGTTGTTTAGTGCATAGGCTCAAACAACACTCAGGACATGTCCCTCCATTTGAAGGCGGAGATAGGTTACTTTCTCGTCCAACCGGTGAACTCCAACGTTCAGGCGCTAAGCAGTATGCAATATGTATTCCCATACCTGCTTGACGCCTCTCACCTTGGGCAACTACAGAGTCAAAGAGTGTCCAACCCCTCTCAAGAGGACTGGTACCAGAGCCTATGCTGTGTGTGGAGGCGAGCCCGACTGTATCTAATCGGAACTTCTCGACCTTGCACACCAGCTCAGGCTCCTTCCCTGCAACAGGGGTGACATTCCACATGCCTAGAACCACCTTCTGTAGCCAGGGATCGGATCACCAAGGTCCCTGCCGTTGGCCATCGCCCAGCTCACAGTGCACCTGACCCCCCTTAGTCCCTGGTGACCCGCGTCCAAGCAAGGGAATATGGTCATCATCAATCATCATAGGGTGTCTGTGAACTATACTTTGTGAGGTCCCTCACTTAGGACCTGTATGCCAGGGGCATAAAGCCCTAGGCAATTTAGCTCCTAGGATCAAACCTCTCCATCACGATAAGGTGACTGCTCATGGAGGGGGCAATGAGAACCGACTTTTGTAATCCATATTCCATCCACCTACAGAACTGAAAAAGTGTGAAAAACATTGCTTTGAACATCATATTCACGCAATGGAGTCATACGGACATGTTGAGGATTGTTTGGCCACTACTTGCACTGCAGGTCTAGAATCTATTTCTGATTTATGCCCATAGCATATGTTCAATTTTGTTGACTGCCTATTTACACCTGAAACAACCAGCATGAGCACAAGGCAAAAAGCATATACTGTAAATAGGTACACGAGTGTCAATAATGAGCAGCAGCAACACACAAGTTAACAGTCAATAAATAATCCAAATATTAAATATGAATACAGTTTAGTTGTTCTGGTCTCTTCCCACCACTGAGTGAAATAACTGAACAATTTATTTTGCTGTTGGCAGGATTGTGTTGACGGAACATCTGATCTATTCATTTATGATGCAAGTGCTTGGGCAAATAGCAAATTCACATCAAATGCTATCCATAGTATCCACTATTAGAGGCCTCATCCTGGAGCTTCAATTCGAGGATATCCAATTCCACGTTTTTTTTCCCCTTAATGCTGCCATGACTAATACCCGAATCGGGCCACGTGGGAGCTAAGGGATAAAAATTAGTTTATTGATCCATGTGATGTAAATCCAGCCCTAGATTTTGTGATGACTGCAGCCATTGATGCCGACATTCCAATTTATTAGCTTTAATTGACCTTAAAATCACCTGTGAACCTTTTTTGCAAGGATACTCAGCTAACAGCCGCACTCTTCCCATGCTCGCATCACGATTCGTGTCTGCGCATGTGTGCATGCTTGTGTGTTTAATATCTGCTTGATGAAAAGATGACGTTGAGCTCACACAGTCTCTCTTGTTCTCACACAGTTGTGGGCTTTCATAGGCTGGGCATAGTCTTGATTGAGGCTGCACATAAACTTAATATACATTGACCACACAAGTTGCTCAATCTGAACACTGATATGAGGCAGCTGGAATATATATATTTTTTTTAATTATGTGTCACTCTTGTATCTGCTTGAGGGAGTGCATTCATACTTTTTTTTTTTCCGCTCAAATCTGAGGTTGTTTAGCTCGGGCATCTCATGTGACTAGCAAGCTACAATTTGCCACAGTCCGATGACCCATTAACAGCAGCGATGCTTTTCTTAGTTTTAGTTTCAGCTCCTATTCATTGCATTTAAAGAGATATGTTTTGCTCACCTTAGGAGATCATTGGATTGAACTGTTGATTAATATCTGTCAGATCATGACATGACATGATCTTTTCAGCTGTAATGTTGATTCACACGCATGGACCAAATTGTTGGTACCCCTCTCAATGAACAAAAACCCAAAGTGGTCACAGAAATAACCTGAATCGGACAAAAGTAATAAAAAATAACAATAGAACATAATTTGATGAAAATTATGGTACCCTAGTAAAGCTTAAAAAAAGTTTGACCACAGGGACATGTTCAACCAAGGTGTGCCCTCTAATTAGCATCATAGGTGTCTTCAAACTAGTGGTCAGTCTGTTGGCCTATTAAAACTGTGAAATGTAGTCACTCTACTATTTGGTAGTGCGGCATGTACCACACTAAACATGGACCAGAGCAAGCAAATGAGAGAGTTGTCTCATATTAGAAAGGACATTTTAGAGAAGCATGGTTAAAGGTAAAGGTTGCAGTATATGTCCGTCTCCAAGCAGCTTGATGGTCCTCTGACTTCAGTTGCACATTTTCAGAAATCCACGAGACTGTGGCCAACCTCCCTGGATGTGGCTGCAAGAGGAAAACTGATGACAAATTGAAGAGACATACAATAATAGTAACAAAATAACCCACAACCACCTCCAAAGAAATTAAAGGTGAACTCCAAGGACAAGGTACATCAGTGTCAGATCCCACCTTGCTTTGTTTTTTTTTTGCCAAAGTGGACTTCGTGGGAGACAACCAAGGAGGACACCACTGTTGAGAATAAATCATAAAAAATCGAGACCTGAATTTTCCAAACTTCATGTTGACAAACCACAAAGCTTCCTATGGACAGATGAGACAAAACTGGAACTTTTTGGCAAGGCACATCAGCTCTATGTTTACTGACGCAGAAATGATGCATACCAAGAAAAGGACGTTATGCCTACTGTGAAACATATTTAATCTGGCGCAGGAATACTTGAATCTGTGCAGGGTACAATGAAATCTTAAGACTTTCAAAGTATTCTAGAGAGAAATGTGTTGCTGGATGTCAGAAAGCTTGGCCTCAGTAGTAGGTCATGAGTCTTGCAACACAATAATGACCCAAAACACACAGCTAAAATTATGCAGGAATGGCTAAGAGCAAAACATTTTTTCTGAAGTAACCTTTTTCCTTGATCTAAATCTGATTGAATACGTATCTGTGGAAGGAGCTGAAACGTGCCAATTGAAGAATGCATCTGTTAAACCTCAGACAACTGGAGCAGTTCACACATAAAGAGTGTGCCAGAATACCTGTTGATGCTTGCAAAAGTCCCATTGAAAGTTTAAAAAAAATGTTTGATTGCAGTGGCTCAAAAGGCTGTGGAACAAAACTTGCAAAAATGAGTTAAGGCAGGGACAATTCCAGTCCTCAAGGGCTAGTGTCCTGCCTATTTTCCATCTCTCCCTGCTGCAACACACCTGATTCAAATACTCATATAATCAGCAAGGTCTGCATAAACTGGATAACAATACCGGTCATTTGAATCAGGTGGGTTGCAGCAGGGTGACATATGAAGCATGCAGGATACTACCGCCCCTCGAGGACCGGAATTGCCCACCCCTGAGTTAAGGGTAACATAATTTTGTCCAGGACTATTTCATGATTTTTTTTTTTTAATAGTTTTCTTGAACCACAATTAAAAAGCAGCGACTGATATGGAATGGTTAATTTTGATAAACATTGCATTTTAATTATTATTATTATTAGTAGTAGTAGTAGTAGTTAGTAGTATTTTATTTGTTATTTTTTGGTACCTTTTGTCAAGTTATTTTATACCTTTGACCGCCGTGGGTTTTTCCTTCATTAACAAAGGGGTGCCAAAAATTTTGTCCATGGGTGTAAAGGGGTGCCAACGATTTTGTCCATAGAGGCAGTCAATCAAATGTGTCCAATTTTGCTTGATTTAATCTTAAAGTGTACATTAATCATATTGTATTGTATTCACAGTTGTCATACCAGTTTCAAGGATAAAACGAAAAATAACATAATAGCTAATTGCTTTTTTTTTTCCTCATCTCATTTAAGAGAGAATATTTGTGTGGTCACCAGAGGAGCCTATCTGGATGTGTTGGTCTGTCTATGTGGGCCAAAGATAAATCTTCTTTGTGGTGAGTAAATCTGGACAGAATAAATGATCTTCACTATCCGGTACGGTGCCATGAAGAAGTGTCTGTGTGTGTGTGTTTTTGTATATGTACAGCGATGGGAAATTCAGGTCCAGAAAGTAAAAAAAAACCCTGCCACAGTTTGGCTTGAGCCACAAGTCCTCCTAATCAACTGAGCTCGTTTACCCGCCAGCTGAAGATTATGGCGGGGTTTGTACTTTATATATATATATATATATATATATATATATATATATATATATATATATACACATATATATATATATACACATATATGAATATGTATATATATATATATATATATATATGAATATATATATATATATATATATATGAATATATATATATATATATATATATATATATGAATATATATATATATATATATATATATGAATATATATATATATATATATATATATATGAATATATATATATATATATATATATATATATGAATATATATATATATATATATATATGAATATATATATATATATATATATATATATGAATATATATATATATATATATATATATATGAATATATATATATATATATATATATATGAATATATATATATATATATATATATATGAATATATATATATATATATATATATATATATATGAATGAATATATATATATATATATATATATATATATATGAATATATATATATATATATATATATATATTCATATATATATATATATATATATTCATATATATATATATATTCATATATATATATATATATATATATATATATATATATATATATATATATATATATATATATATATATATATATATATATATATATATATATATGAATATATATATATATATATATGAATATATATATATGAATATATATATATATATATGAATATATATATATATATATATATGAATATATATATATATATATGAATATATATATATATATATGAATATATATATATATGAATATATATATATATATATATATATATATATATATATATATATATATTCATATATATATATATATATATATATATATATATTCATATATATATATATATATATATATATATATGAATATATATATATATATATATATATATATATATATATATATATATGAATATATATATATATATATGAATATATATATGTATATATATATGAATATATATATGTATATATATATATATATATATGAATATATATATATATATATATGAATATATATATATATATATATATATATATATATATATATGAATATATATGAATAATCCAAATATTAAATATGAATACAGTTTAATTGTTCTGGTCTCTTCCCACCACTGAGTGAAATAACTGATGCCCAGACAAACAGTGGCTTCTTCAAATGCCGGAGCAACTCTGTCCACTCATTCGTGTAAACGGGATATTCAGAATGTTTCAGAAATCTGAATTTTGACCTTAAACCGAATATTAACTGCATGTTAACATAGTCACTATAGTGCTGGGGACAAAAGAAAAGAGGAAGAGGCACGGGCGTCTTAAAGTGGAAACGTCATAGGTCGCGTACGTCGTCATTCGAGGACTGCCTGTATATATATATATACTGTGTATATATATGTGGAAAGTGAGGAGTATAATATTATTGATAATATATTAATTACTTTGTAGCTGTTTAATCAAATGCTTTGATTTTCGTTTGGACTAGTTTTGCTGATGTCATCTTGTTGAAGGGATGTATATGATCTTAATAAGCAACAACTGCGTTCCCATCCATTTGCTGTGAATCAAAACAGATGACCCTGCAACGTTTGCTGGCAAGGCTGTGCGCGGCACTCTCCCTCTAGACCGACTGTTAACAGAAGTCATGCCTAAAACCATTCAGTGAAGCACCCTGCTATGTGTTTTTGTGGATTTGTAATTGTGTATCTGTGTGTACATGTGTGCAGACCCATCTCAGTGGGGGTCTCCTCAGGAGGAATGTGAAACCAATGGCGCGCAATCTCAGACAGATGGTGGGTTTGTGCCTTTGACCCAGTTTATTGAGTGCTATGAAAAAAGAGAGGAGAGGAGAGGGTGAGGAACTTGTGTTTTCGGTTGGCCATGTGCTGAACACATGTTTGCATTTGACAGTGGAAATACCGAGGATTTCTTAAAACAAGCCAGTAGATTCAGGACCAGGCTTAGCCCGACCTGGCCCCTTACATAACAAAATAAGCACCTTCCCTCTTATTTAAACACCTTTTACTGCCTCTATTATTAGTCTGTTTTTGCTTCATTTCTCCTTTGATTCCCTCTTCTCTGCTAAAGATGGAGTCCTGCTCTGTTTTTATAAATCTCTCATTTAAAAATGTCCTCATGCATTCAGTGTCGTCCAGTGCAGTGTTTAGTCTCCCTACAAAGTAAAGAAAAGCGTTGATTTAAAAAAAAAGATTTATTTTTTTTACGTATATCCTTATTTATGCATTTTTCTTCTGTTTCTGAATAATGGTTAGCCATTAGCCAACATTTTCAGGTATCCAGTGATTTTAATGTCACATTTTCTTCTCCACTTTACTAACGTCAGCTTTGCGTTATAATAATATTACTCCTTCTCAACTGAACGCACTTCCATGCTTCCCTCCATATCAAACAATATTTACCTGTTTAAAAATCGACCAACGCACTTGCATTAAGATTATTTGTTTTTGATACAGCATATCACTGTGGCGTGGAACTACAATGGGCATTTAAAAATGACACCCAACTTAGCGCAATGCTGGTCAAATAATTACAGATTTCATTATGTCAGTATTTTTAGAGCAAGAGGCAGCCCAAAATAAGGCGGAGGCAACCGTCTCCAGTTTTATATGCAGTTTTATGTTATCATTGTCTGTAGAAAACTGTAGAACTACCGTAAACCTTTTTAAACACTTCCCTGTTTTTTGTGTATTTAAACTGAGCACTACCTCAAACATAACATTAAAGACTCCTTTATACTCGCGCGGGCAGCGACCGTGTGGATGCCACTGCGGCAAAGTCGCGTACAGTTTGGCTTCTTACTCGCGCGCAACCCACACACATTGTTTTGAAAATGTGTTGCAGTTTCACTCCAGGTCAGAGGGTGTCGCTACGGCTGATGTTGGCTAGGAAACCACAGGGTGGAGTTTCCTCTGCTTTTTCTGGACAATTCCGGTCACTGTTTTTACTTTGCCGAACAACAAACAAAGGGACAGCAACAGCAGTGGAGATCGTGCCTGCTAGAACAAAGGGACCTAGATGACTAGGTGATGCATTTAATTGTATTGTGAATTTGATCAAGGAGGCGGCAGCGTAGGTGGTTTATGCTTGTGTAGGCTTCTTAACACGCACAAGAACCACGCCACCGCCAAGATAGCTTGCTTCGCAGCAGCAGCAACTAGCTTTGTGGTGCCGATCCTCTCCTTCGTTGTGACAAATAAATTACCCTAAAAGAGGCCTTGTCTAATGAGGAACCTAGACAGGGAAACCTGAGTACGTCATCGCTGCAAGTGACTAAACAGACCAATCATGAGAGAGAATGCGTGCTGCATTCTACACACAGCAACAGTTTCTGACGTCTGACGCAGCACAACGCATGAATCAGTTAACAGGTATACAGTGATGAGCAGGTCTAATCCATTCACCCAAATTCACTATGATCATAAAAATATATGGTCACTGTCGGGCAGAAACCTCCTATGTTCAAATTTCCACGTGGATCTGTTATTTTTTCACAAATACTTGACCAATCTAAAATGTTGAAAATGATGCGCTCTCTTGGCTGATGCAATGGGGCTAAAGGCAATGGCTAAAGCAGCGGTCGGCAACCTTTTACACTCAAAGAGCCATTTCGACACAGTTTCCACTGAAAAGAAAACACTGAGAGCCGCAAACATTTTTACAAATAACATACACCTCAATCGGACACTATTTTTCCAAGCCATGCAGAGCTGCAACGAAAGAAGGAAAGAGCTGCATGCAGCTACGGAGCCCCGGGTTGCTGACCCATGGGCTAAACAAGCATGCTGTCTTTTTGGTTTCCTGAAAAGTGATGGTTATAGAGATGCAAGAATTCTGTTCGACACCAGTGATATAAATAAATAGTTTGGAGAAAAAAAAGTGACTTGCTATAAATGGCCTTAAGAAATTGTATGTTAATGTAGCAGAAATTGCTTTCATTATGTACCTTTTAGAAAGTATTAGAACCTCAATCTGCTTCTGAGCTGAGTTGGAGTAAATGCATCTACGGAATGAAATTTGTACAGATTTTTTTTTTGTAAATATCGTTAAACTGGACTTTTTGGACAGTAGCAAAACACCCATAAAACATATTCCCATAATTAGACCTTTATCAACCACAGTACATGTGATTGATATCCATCGCTGACAGCTTGCTAAACCTTGTTTTCCCCCATAATTGGCTACTTTCACTCATCGTCGAACTTCAAGAAGTGCTTTTATTGCCCGACATCTGCACCAGCCAATCCAAATCACTACCCTCTGCCTCAAAAAATATGTCCAACCTCTTTGAAGGTTCACAAGTCTCCTTGGTGCAAGGATTCTCACTTCTTTAAGCTATAAGTATTTTGCTTTGCACTGTATAGGTGCTCAGAGAATGTACAAAATGATAGTATAGTTCAGATGAACTACACCAATGTAGAGCTCAATGACAACTATTTCTTCTACGCGGAAAAGTACTCTCAACACACTGCAACTCTTACAAATGGAGCAATACACAACTCGCGTGAAGCGGGGTAAACGTGCTGGATGGCTAGCTCAGCTAAATGTGAGCAAGGCACAAATACCATTATTCTTCAAAGCCAACATTCGCTCACTGGACAAAAAAAAATGGTCTTAATTCACCTGAGTTTGTGTGGTTCCTATGAATTGGAGAATTGTTCAGTGCTTTGTTTGACGGAAACGTGGAAACAACAACATGCTTGACTCGGCCTTCAAGATCAATGGACTACAGCTGTTTCAAGCCGACAAGGGATGCAGTGTGTATCTATTCCACCAAAACTTGGTGTACAAACAGTGGACGTTGCAACCATTGTGTAGAGGAAATAGAGCATTTTACTGTACACAATGATGTATACATTATTCTGTGCTAATGTTAATGTTAAGACGCTAGCGAGGTGCTACGGGGGGCTTCATGACACCATTAGCTCCCTATAATCCAAGCACCAAGAGGCATTATATGTGGTCACAGGTGATTTTAAGCGCGTAAAATTGATGCTGACTCTCCCAAGTTTTCACTAACATGTCGCCATATCAACGTGGGGAAATAACACGCTAGACTTTGTGTACGTGTAAATATGTCGTACAGAGCCGTACCTCAGCTTCTCTGACCACATCTTCATAGTGCTGGTCCAGGCCTGTAAACCACTGAGGAAATGGTCCAAGCCCACCATCAGGACTGTCAAGATGTGCCCTAGTGATACTGTGTCTGTTCTTCAAGACTGTTTTCAGTGCTAAAAATAGCAAATGTTCAAGGAAGCATCTAATCAGGAAGGAGACGTGAACCTGTAGGAATACGCTTCATCCATCTTAGACTTCATCTCAAAATGTGGTGATGATGTCTCCCCCACCAAGACCATCACTTTTTACCCAAACTAAAAGCCCCGGCTGAATGCAGGGGTGAAAGTACTGTTGAAGGCTAGGGATGCTGCCCTTAGGGCACATGAAGGGCCAGCACTCAGGGCAGCAAGAAGAGAGCTAGAACCCTTGTTGTGTGTATCAGGGGAGCCAGATACTCCTATGCTCTGAAAATCTAGGGCCGCTTCATCTCCAATGACACTTGGAGCATGTTGAAACGCATTATGTGTATCACAAACTACACCAGCTCAATGCTCAAAAGACCCCTGCCTGCCAGATGCCCTCAAACAGTTCTTCATCTGCTTTGTGGACCACACCCAACAAAAAAAAAACACTACGCCTGGCTCACACCACCACCTAATGTCATGCCCTTCATCTTATCATCCATCACACGAGAGGAGAACCCTGCAAAAGGTTATCCCGAGCAAGACTTCTGGCCCTGAGGATACCCCAGGGTGTTTACTGAATGACTGTGCCCACTAGCTGACCAAGATGCCATCAGACATTTTCACCACCTCGCTCCTAGGTCTGTATCAACCTGCCTAAATACTGCCTCCATCATCCCCATACCCAAGTCCTCCTCGTTGACAGGTCTGAATGACTATCGGCCAGTAGCCCTCACTCCGATATTCGTGAAGTGCTTTTAGAAGCCGATCAAAAACTCTATTGACTCACTGTGGACTCTCACCAGTATATCTTCAGGAAGAACCACTCCACTGATGATGCCATCTCATCAGTGGTCCACACAGTCCTCAACCTGGAAAGCAGGAACTCCTACATCTGCCTCTGCTTCCTGGGTTTTGCCTTCAACTGAATTTGGTGCAAAAGATGAATATTCTTGACTCCATCACTGGAGAACTGTGTCTTGGACTTTCTGACCAGCAGCTCACAGGCTGTCAGGATCCACAAAAACAGCATCCTCGTCTCTCGCTTATGGCTATGGGCCGAGCCCCTCCTGTTGTGTAACCTGAGCCCCTTACACTGTTCACACACGCACTGACCTATGACTGCGCTGAAAATTTTCTGAGCTGTCATATAGTGAATTTTATGGATGACCCAACAATGAGTCAGACTACAGTGGGGAGGTAGAACATCAACGTTTCAAAGTTAATAATCTTTGCGTCCGTGTAAAGAAGACCAATGAGGTGGTGGTGGACTTCAGGAGGAACGGTCACCCCCTCACATTGGAGGAGCATCCATGGAAGTGGTCTCCAGCTACGAGTATCTTGCGGTCCACCTTTACAAGGACTTTACCTGGAGCCGAAAGTCGTCTGTTTTCTGAGGAAGACTAACCAACTTCTCTACATCCTCTGGATGCTGCATCGAGACGGACTGGAGAGCTGTGTCTTGAGGAACCTCAACAGATTTGTAGTTGAGTGTGTCCTCAGCATCATGGTGTGGCTTAGCAGCCTGCTCAGCTGCAATAAAGAAGGCTCTTCAAAGGACTGCAAAGGCTGCTCAAAAGATTGTGGGGTACAGATCTTCACACACCCGCAGACGACTTCACCAGCAAATGCAGAAAAGGGCTCTCTGCATCATCAAGGACCCAATCCGCCCTGCACACACCCTCTTCAGTCCTCCTCCCACAGGCAGGAGGGCTACAGAGCGTCCGTAGCACCCCACCAGGCTGAGGAATAGCTTCTATATGCAAGCTGTTGGACTGATAAACTCAACAAGTGCTCTGTAGTCCTGACATCATTTGTATCTATTGCTGCTTGCACAATCTGTTTTGGTTCATCAACGAGTCTTGTGCCTTGGGCGCTGTCGGGTGACTGTTTTACCAATTGAATATACCAACTAGTGACGTTTGACTCCATTTCACCAGGCAGTAACTCGCCTGTACACGAAGTCTCTGTGGCAACACGCAAGCCAAATTTTCAAACTGACTAATTTCACGTGAAACTTGGCCGAAACAATGGAGGCTTTCCTTACTGTGCGACTCACATTGGAAGAGGCAGAAAACCCTGTCCTCACATTCAATCTGTTTATTTACCTTTCAGACTATGACAAACAAAAGCTATGTCCTGTGTGCCTGAAAAAGTCTGAATGTTGATATCAGTCAACAAGAATTCCAAATTGAGAAAGGACGTTACACTTCTCTATGTAATACCTGCTTGGTGAGCCATTTGCACTGTTTCATGTTTAAAAAAAGAAAGTCAATTTAAGACCATTTCTTGTGGCTAAATTTGCCTTAAGTTGTATTAGTTTATAACGATTTAATTCATGATTGCTTTAGTTGAAGTGACATTATAGGGCAATATTTTTGTCTATTTGACATTCATACTCTAATTAAAAACAAATAAGTCAGAAGTTACCGAACAGTTATGTAGTACTTTGGTAGTGTTTTTCCACTGATTACCTACTGTTGCTGAAGTAATTATTTGGAGTACTACTTTTTACTTTGACTTGAGTCATACATTTTCAGTACTATGGGTATGTAAGTGACAAAAATGCAGCAACTTGTAGTGTGTTGAACGAAATGACTACATAGCCAACTGTTATTTATTTCTCTTGTCAGGAAGTACATGCAAAGACACACACACACACACACACCCACACCCACGCAGTGTCTGGGCTTTGTTGTTCACAGTTTAGCTAATGATGGTGGAAGTCGATGTGAAATCCAGCTGTGTGCTGGCATGTAAGAGCATGTGCACGTGTCTAGCCGAGGTTCTAGCTTGACACAGCAAAGCCACTTTACTGCCAGTTTTTACAGGGCTGCGGACTGTACTGTAGATAGCCACAAAGTTCACCGACACACACTTGCACACATGTACAACTTCATACGACTTTACACATTTTCCTATGTTTTTAATTACCTTCTGGCAAACCAAACTCTTAATCTTTATATGCATCACACATATCCACACCCATGTTGGACACAATTGACATTCATGCTGATGCACTGTAGCATGTTCAAAAACCAGATTTTAATGCATTTGCACCAGCTGTAATAAGAGTCAATGCATTCTCAGGTTGCCCATCCATCCAGCCTATTCATGGGAACATGATATCTCAGGAATGTCATGAAGGAATTTCATTACATCTGGCACAAGTGTCCACTTGCACACAAAGGTGATGTGAATAAAAGTTATTGTGCACAGGTCAATGACCCCTTTTACGACCATTACTCAAGAATGTATACACTGATACTGTTTTCACACAAATAATGACTACAATAAGCTGAAGTAAGCAGCTACTTAACAACATTCACAACAACATGTTTCTTTTTAGAAACAAGGTATGCATTAGAAAAATGATGGCTCAACGGATGCTTTCTATGAACGCCACACATTGTGGGGGCTGTTGTACAGTAAGACCAGATCTATTCCAAAGGCTTATACTCGAGTGCTTTAAGTGCAAAATGGATGGTAAAAAGGTGACAAGATGGAAGCATACATCATTTGGGTTTGCGCGGCATGAGTGTTTTGTTAGGGGATAATGCTGAGTGAAGTTTGCAACTCAGCCATTCATTGTGGTGTCAGTCTGACATCAAACTAGGGCTGCCATGATGAGTCGACTAATCACGACGACGTCGACGATCAAAATCGTCGACAATTCATTTTAATCGTCGACGCGTCGTTTATTTATATATTTATTTATCTGGCACATTATTTTTCTCTCGAGACTGCCGCGTCTCGCTCTTCTTCCGCTGGCTTTTTTCCTATCTGCAACGCACATGCTCAGTGGTGGTAAGCCGGGTGATATAAACAGAAGCATTGTGGGTAAAGTAGTATAAGCCTTACACTGTAAGGGCTAATTCATGTTGGCAACAGAGGCCGAAAGTTACGGCGCAATTCACCAAATATACTCAATACAATGCAAAACTGCCTTTCATGGCAGTACGATGGGCATGCCCAATCATTTTAAAAAAGGAAGCAAGTTATGGCTTATGCCTGATTTCATATCTGACATAGGCACAGTTGTGTCTAGAAGCTAGCTGCAGTTAGCATACACACGTTACGGTGTGTTTGATGTAACGCTCCTATTTGGCACGCTAACACGTCGTAGCATCTTTTATGGATTAAGCAGCCATTATTCAGTAAACTCCCGTTGATTAACAACCAAAACTCTGTGTGTTTATGTCCGTGGTGGACATCGAAGCAGGAAGCGCACGCTTGCTCTCTCTCTTTCTCTCACTCGCAAACAGAGTGATGCGTTCATGAACTGGGAAATATCAGCACTCAACACAAAAATGACATATGTGCCACCCATCGGCATCACATAACAATAAAATCCATAATTAAGTTTGTTGTAATATACTATGTTATAGTGCAAAAAAAAAGGTTTTCCTTTCCCTTTTGTTACAGGTGCATAACACATTTTGATTGTGTAGATCAATTTACTACTTTTAAATTATGCATGCTAGTGAAAAGAATAACAAAACCTTTTTGATGAAGTTTAAATTAACACAAAATGAAAAACCAATAGAAGTTTTTGTTTTAGTTTTCTTTAGGACAGAGCATTTGCCCAATTTACTCCTCTGATTTCACTACCTTCCGTTAAAAAGAAAAAAAAGTCTTGGTGCCCAAGAAGAGTGAAATATGTATACAAGTACTTCTTTTTGCATTCATAGATAATTTCACTGTATTAGTGCAACTCCGCATAGTGTATAGTTTTGGTTCAATTTTAAAACACACTAAAGAATTACAGCTAAAAATGTTAAGGCCAGTGTATTGCCATCAATTTAAGTCGCTCCTTTATTTATAAACATGTCGGGAATGATGGCTTGAGTTGCAAAGTTTAATACAAGTTGAATGTACTATCATCTTGTCTTCATGATTAGTTTGTACATAAATAATTTAAGCTGTAAGCGAATGATGCTTATTATAAGAGCAGCGATTTGCTGCAATTTGTATATTATCCGATTAGTGGACTAATCGCGACTACTGTTAGTTAATCGACTAGCAAAATAATCGTTTCTGGCAGCCCTAGTTTAAGACCTACATATACATACATATACATAATATACATATACATAATATGCATGCATACATTATGGCTGCGCAATTAATCGGAATTCAATTACGATTTCGATTATTACACTTCACGATTACAAAATTGGCGTAATCATAAAAGGACGATTATTAATACTAATTTTGAGTTGTTTTGAGGCATGCGCACACGAGTTAGTCCGCCGCGCCGCCCTTTCCAAGCTCGCTGGCTAGCTAGCCAGCGAGCCCGCACCCCGCAAGTCACACTGCACACGCTCCTACTCAACGTTTTAACAGAGTAACAGACCTAAAAATGGCACAAGACCCGCCACGGGAACGACTTGTAAATAAGCAAGGCAAGTCAAAATCGCTTATTTGGTTACATTTTCGGTTTGCCGTGGAAGACGGCAAGCAAAGCCGTATAAAGTGCAAGTTGTCTCTGCATCCACCGGCAACACAACAAATCTATTCAACCATTGTTTGGTTTACAATGATGTTATGATACACCAAAGCAAGAAAACACAGAGTTAGATTTGGCGTCGTCCGCAATCGGCACGAGGGATTTATTTTAAATAGCAATCTTATGCAAATATACACTACTTTTACTAGCACACAAATAGAAACCATGCTAAACATTATTACTGTGACTTAAGTTAAATTTCTTGTGTAGTCTATATTATGAAGTCAATTTTTTTGTGTTCATTTTTGTTTCAAATTGCTTCAAATGCAATTTGCAAACATATTATTGGTCATTATATTGTAATAAAGTTTATATGTGGTCTACTGTAATTTAGAAGTATTGTATGGATTACGTAACAGTCAACATTTAAATGAGTTATACTCAGCATATTAAATTTATGATTTATCAGAAGCAAATTACTTTAACTTTGTTTACTATGTGTAAATATTACTTTAAAAACAAAACAAAAAAGGCTCCAGACAAAGGTCTAAATGTATCGATGAATAGCATGTCTGTTATTCTGTCAAAATTGGCATTTTACTCCAAGCAGGTTACTACTTTGGCAATTTATAAGTGCATAGCAAGTTAACTCGTTTGTTTATACAAGGAAACCATACTTTAATTTATACATTTGCACTTTAATTTTTTTTTTTTAATAATTAATTTAGTAAATGTTGTTGAGTCCAAAACTAACTTAAATTATTATAGCGTTTCAAAGAATTTTGTCTTAATATTTTTTACATGTTTAACCTCGTTCTTGTTTTGTAGCAAAAATCAATCATTTGAATAATCGTCATTCATATTTTTTTCATAATCAAGCAGCCCTAATATACATATATACACATATATATATATATATATATATATATATATATATATATATATATATATATATATATATATATATATATATATATATATATATACACACACACACACACACACACACACACACACACACACACACACATGATCCACTAGATGTAGACAACAAGCCAGCCTAAAAAACTCTGTGCCTTCCTATTTTCTTTTTTACAGGAAAGCTTGCGTCAGTGTTTTTGGAGTCTGTGCCAACCCAGCCACCTGTGAACGTACACACTTGGGAATTTACGGGCACACAAATAAACACACATCGGCACACACAAACCTAACTATTTCCTCTGAAATGCAAGTCAAATTTCGAGTCAATGCAGCATTATAGTAACTTGACACTATTCAAAGCTGCACTCCTGCTTGCAGTAATTCTCCAAACACACACACACACACACACACAGATCCTGCTTTGACAGCCACGTCTAACTCATGTAGACAGAACCCAATGCAATTCAATCCAGCCCTGCAGCACAAGTCAAAATGTGATCTGACAAAAGAGCGGGAAATGCAGCATTCCTGCAGAGATGGGCTGGTTTACTGTGGAGACAGGACAGGTTGCTATGGAACCTGATCCTCAAAAGGGGGTCCAAGGCCAAACAGGCATAGTCTAATGGACATAATGGTGGGCAGGAACATAGTAATGACACCAATGATGATGGGGGTTGAGAGGGGAGGATGACTGAGGTAGACATGTCACATGTAAATACTACTGCCTGTCATGTAGTGTGAAAGCACATTTCATACACTGCTTTTGAATACAAATCAACTGTCATGACTAGTAAAACGACTCATGGTGTACTGTGGACAGAGTAAATACAAAAAAAAGAATGGTAGTCATAGCTGGGATACTGACTTTACAGTGGTATTCATCCAAATATGCAGGGCTGTACAACTAAATATGCCAGGGGCTCTGGCAATTATCATGTGATTCTTTATGTCTGATCAAAAATAGCTTTTGTTTTCTCAAAGCTGTGCTCATTTAAATCTACTTAAAAGCAATAGGGCAGAGCTACCGCATGTACTTTGTATTGCTTTGTTTTTTTTTGTTTTTTTTGTGGCCATAGCAACAAGTTGGAAGCAAGTTGCCATGGCTAATGTGGCGTAAACTAGGGATAGACCGATTATCGGCCGGGCCGATTATATTTGGTGTTTTAATGAATATTGGTATCGGCCGTTTTTAAAAATCTGATGGCCGATAATAAATCAATTCAAAACTGTGCTGTACTTCATGGAACTATTTATTTAAATTCCCCGTTAACTTTATAAGAGATTCTATTGACCCTGGGAACACTCTGCACTTTTTGTTTTTTGTTTGAAATAAAAACAAAGATAAGCGAAATCTTAACATTTCTATCATTTAGACATTTTGGAGGACTTTATTTACTGTAGCAAACTGTATGGGCCCATAGTTTAAGTTTTCATTTCACTTTTGAAGACATGCTGATGACCCTGGGAGCTCCCTGAACTCTTTGTGAGAATTTTACATCAAATATGTATATTGGCAAACATTTATAACAATAATAATAAAAGAAAAAAATCAGCATTATGCAAATCTGAAAATGTGTTCAATAAACATATTGTCGCTGTCCTGTGAAAAACACTTAGGTCAATTTTATTCATTTTTCTTATTTTTACGTGAATAGTGTGTCTACGTTACAGACGTTGCGTTAATGTGAACATTTAAAAAAAAAATCTAAAATTGGACATAAGTGTTTTTCACAGGACAGCGACGATATGCTTAAAGACATTTCAACAGAGTAAAAAGTTAGAATGTATGTTTATTTTGACGCTAATATTTACTACTTGACTACTAATAATCGATATGGGCCCTGAAAAAAACACATCTGTCTGTTTCGAGTGCAAACTTTAATTCCAAACTTAATACATGAATTGAAATTTAACACACCAGAACAAAACCCTTCATATATACAGTAAATCCCCGCGTATTTGCAGTTCAGCCTTCACAAATTCACCAAATTGTGGATAATTTTTGGAACCTATACTCTGTTATAATATGAAAAACTAATCTATGCTAATTTATCAATATGATTATTTTTGTGTGTATCCCAAGTTATTCCTTAATGATGATGAGGATGATGATGATGAAGAATCTCATGACCAATAAATGATCAACGATGGTGTGTGTGCGTCATTATGAGAAACACGTCTTTTCGCAGCTTTTTAAAGATCATTATTATGCTCATTTTTCATAGGCATATAATGTTCAAGGTCCCACATAAAAAGTGGACTCACTATCATATAACTTCAACCACCTGCAATGCAAACATCTAACCACAGTATATTTAATAAGCCTGCAATCTGCATGCCTTCTCCATATGCCAAGGCAGCCATCACCTTCAGGCATTAAAGTCTGTAAATCCCCCAGATGTATCTGACAGTATTGTGACTCGTCTGATGTAGGGCTGCCACAAACGTTATTTTGCTAGTCGACTAATCACTAACAGTAATCACGATTAGTCGACTAATCAGATAATATGTAAATCGCGGCAAATCGCAGCAGCAAGCTGCTGCTCTTATAATAAGCATCATTCACTTACAGCTTAAATTCTTTATGTACAAATTAATCATAAATGCAAGACTGCAGCTAGCTTCTAGACACAACTGTGCCTATGTCAGATATGAAATCAGGCAAAAGCCATAACTTGCTTCCTTTTTTAAAATGATTGGGCATGCCCGTCGTATTGCCATGAAAGGCAGGTTTGGATTGTATTGAGTATATTTGGTGAAATGCGCCGTAACTTTCGGACTCTGTTGCCAGCACGAATTAGCCTTTACAGTGTAAGGCTTACACTACTTTACCCACAGTGCTTCTGTTTACACCACCACTGAGCATGTGCGTTGCAGATAGGAAAACAGCCAGCGGGAGAAGAGCGAGACTCCGCAGTCTCGAAAGAAAAATAATGTGCCTAATGAATAAATATATAAATAAATGACGCGTCGACGATTAAAATTAATTTAATCGTTAATTTTTGTAGGACAAGGATATATTGTGGCAATTTTAATATCGTGATACCACAACATTGTGACATCCCTTATACAGGTGTATATATATATATATATATATATATATATATATATATATATATATATATATATATATATATATATATATATATATATATATATATATATAAAAATAAACATACAGTATATACCTTATTCTGCACTTGCAAACTAAGAATGAATCAAACAGCAATCCTAACTTCGGCTAGTTTAAGTTGGTTGTATGATCTAAATAATGCTTCTACCTCTTTGTATTAGATTCAGACATCAACAAGCTCCGTCAAGAGACGTTGTCCCTCCTGTTGACCTCAACGCTGGTCACCAACAACAGCCCCACGTCCAACGTGGAGCCAGGCAGCATCCAGTACATGCTGAGCTTGACCAGGATAGCCCTGTGTGCCTGCGTGGAGATCCCTGAGCTGTGGGGGAGGCATCCGCTCACAACCCGGCTCCTGGAGCATCTGCTTAAGTGCCCACAGTATGAGGTGAGGGAGTTGGTCCTGGAAAGGGTCCTGATGAAACTGAAACAGGAGGAAGAGCAGAAGAGGACACCTGCCTGGCTAAATGAAACCACCTTGTTGAACCTGACAAGCCTAGCTCTTCATGAAAGACACCCCCAGTGTCTGGCCAAGGTGAGGCCCACACACACGCGCATACACTCATAATCGGTAAATCTGTTTGTTTCGTTTCTAGACCATTTCAAAGAGGTGTGTGTGTGCATGTGCATTATCCACTGTTCATTTCTGGCCATGAAGCTCTGAACTGCAAACTTGGGTGTAGAACTCTGCAAAACTTAGCTCCTCCTACCATTTTCACTGAACAACAATGACATTTAGTGCAAATTGATTGAATTTCCAAACTCATCCTACGTGAGACATTAATCGTCCACAGGAGAATACGTCAAGCACACTGGCAGAAAGTTGACTCATTCGGTCTCACTGACTCACTCAAGAAAGGTTTGCGAGGCTTGCACTCTAACTGCTTTTGGAGAGGAAAACGCAGCCTATTTCCTGTCTCAACACTAGGTCATATTTCAGTGTGTTCATAAACTTGGGACAGCTTGCCATCAGATCTTCTGTGTCCTGCTAGGTGGCTTTTGTCTGTCAACGACACAGTTCACCACTGCCAGGATTAGTTTTCATGCTTTTGTACTGTATTTGTTGTTTTTGGTTTCATGTGTGTGTGGGAATGTGATTTTTTTCACTGATTTAAAGCCCATCAGGTAATTTTTTTTAAGTGTCAGCTCTGTTCAGTGGACCATTGCTTGCGCCAAAGACATGCCACACCAATGGGCTATTTGCCATCTCTTGTACTGGATGTGATTGCAACACTCGAAGAGATAAGATCTAGATCTGGACTGAGTAACATGTGCTATGCTTACCACATTAAACAGTCCTGCTTCTAGAATACCACTGTCATAACTGTTTCAATCATTATTGTGACAAACTCATCTAAATTTTGTGAGCCTGTCCTGGGTGTTCAAAGGGGCCTTGTCCAATGGGACGTGCCCAAAACACCTCACCAGGGAGATGTCCAGAGGCATCTTGACCAGATGGCCAGTCCACCTCTTCAATGCAGAAGTTTAATTCCTGAGCCGCCAGGATGGGCAAGCTTCTTCCCATATCTCTATAAAGGGAGAGCCCAGAAATCCTGCGGAGGAAACTCACTTCGGCTCTTCATATCTGTGATCTTGTTCTTTTTGTCACAACCCACAACTTGTGACCATATGTAAGAGTGGAAAATTGAAGCCTGATCAGAAAGGCTCACCTCTTTAATGACCTGGAGAGGGTACTCTACCCTTTTCTGACTGACGACCACTGTCTCAGACTTGCAGAGGCATTGTCTATGCAAGTTTGCAGAGTTGTAAACAAGACAGCCCCACAAAATCCAGAGCCATAAAGAACTCCAGATAGGTCTCATCCACCCCTGCGGCCCTGCCACCGAGGAGCTTTTTGAAAACCTCAGGGACCTCAACCACAGAGGTAGGAGAGACCCCGGGCTTAGCTTCCTTGTTGGTAGCCGTGTCTTCGAGGTATTCACCCCCCAAACCACAACATCCAAAGTCGATTTTGGCAGTGTCCCATCCCTCTGGATGAACCAGAATTTCTCTGAGTCGATCCAGAAGTTGTTTTCCATAGCTTCACTGAACTCCAACCACACCCAAGTTTTTGCTACAGCTACCGCCAAAGCCATATTCTACTATACCTGCTGGTACCCATCTGCTGCCAGAGTCCCACTGGCCAAAACGGCCCAATAGGACTCCTCCTTCAGCTGTGCGGCATCCCTCACCGTTGGTGTCCACCAACAGATTCAGGGATTACCGCAATGATGAGCACCAACCACATTACAGCCACAGCTCCAGCCAGCCGCCTCAGCAATGGTGGCACGGAACATAGATCATTCAGACTTAATGTCCCCCACCTTCACTGGGATGTGTTCAAAAGTTATGCCGGAGGTCGGAAATGAAATTCTTTGTCAGTCAATTAGACACTATATCTACAAAGAGGTTTGCCCTGCTACTTTTTTTTCACTGTTCCTTTTCAAGCATGTACAAATATACAAGGGCATACTCACACATTACTTGTATTGCTGTCACCCCCTCACTTAATGCTCCACCCACACAAATTCTACAAGATAATATTTATTTTAAAGACCAAATAACACATAAGGGCCTCCTAGAGAAAATAATCAATGAGATATGCTGGAGAAATGTCAACAACAGTTCTCCACAGGATGTGTGTTTTGTAATGGGGGTTTGACGTGGGGGAAAACAACGTCTTTCCTCCTCTGGCAAATAAAATGGTGCATGAAAAAATAGGGGCTGAGGGTGGGAAGAAGTGGGGAAAAGCCCTCCCCCTCCCCCAAAAGCCCGTTAAGATTCTGGAAATGGAACTGACTGGATGCTAAGGTTTTACAGCGGTATGAATGAATATAGAATACTTCTGGGCAGGTGCTAGAGGGAGTGTGCAAGTGTGCCCCTGGCTTGGGTTGTGAATAGGGAGGCTCAGACCTGCATAAGCAAAACACAACTTGCAAGCCACGCTGAGAGAAAGGACACCAACGTTGTTTTGATAGATTGTCCAGAATAACTTCACTCACCCGTAGCTCTGAGTGTGTATGTTGGAGCAAACCATGAAAAAGAGGGACTACATCAATATCTCCTACTTTTTCTTACGCCCACATCTTCCCTTCACCTTTCTTCTCCTCAGGTGCTCCAGGTGTTGAGCGTGTTGAGCTGTAGTGGAGAGCTCCAGTGGATGGATAGTGTGCAGCATTTGTCTCAGGACAGTTTTCTGCTGCACCTGCTTGCTCTGACTCAGAGGACGGCTCACAGGTCAGAAGACGGTCACATTCACGCATCTCAGAGGAACCATGCTTGACAAAGAAAGAATATTATTGTTTCTTTTTATAGTGATGAAATCCAGACAGGTCCCATCCTATTCATGTAGGTCCCTATTTTCCCATGTGTTTAAAGCCCCTATCCCGCTGAGCGGTGAACATTTGCAAGTGTTTGCGAAGGTAGCGAATGTTTTGTTCTCGTCAGGGTTCGTTCAAGATCGCAAATGTTCGCCAAACGGTCGCCAGACGTAAGCTGTCAAATGTATGTAGAATGACTGAGCAAAATAAAGAATGATTGAAAAGATCAAAGGATGAAGTGAATCCGATATTGTCTTTTAGCTGTTCAAAGAATATCTGCGCCAGGTGACTTATTTTCACCTACAACTAATCAACGATTCCACTTCAAACATGGTGCCTGCCCCCAGCATTAAAAGGCAAGCCTTTGGAGTTTTATGGAAAAGCGGGGCTCCCACTCTTAGAGCAACTACAGTCATAATGATGGTGCAATGGGTTCACGAGCCCTAATGTATTTGTTATCAAGCTATTTTGACCCCTTTAAACCGGTCAGTGTTTGGTAATAAAATCAACATTTCTTGACTGGTCTGACTCAAGGAACAAAAATAGCCAAAAAAGAATTAATGAGGGAACACTTTTCATTGAGGTTCACTAGCCACACTTGAATTACTGTATGTAGTCTCGAGCAGACAACCGCTTTTCCAGAAAGCTTTACGGTACAGTATTTGCAATCTAAGGTTCCAATAGCACAGTCTTGGTAGGGATAATAGTATTAATAGTATTATACATGTCTTCTATAAGATCACTGGCACATCATTGTTCTGTTTGAGGGTTTTCAACTCTTAGCTACATTTTGTTTATGTAGTTTCTTGAGTCAGGGAGACTTTTCTTACAGGCGGATATGGCATGTAATACTCCAGTATTTGTGTATATGCAAAGACTGTAATCCTTTTGACATCCACTGACAGACACACACCTCCTTGACAAGCCACTGCTGCACTTTTCTCACCATTTCAAGAAAGTACAGGCCTTAACACAGACCAGGTTACAAAGAGTATTAGACCTAAAAAGCCCTTTTTGACCACCATCTCAAACCCCAGGATCCACTTTCCCTTCTAGTGGCCTCAAGGTTATGATTAGAGGCAAGGCAAAATGAGATTGGGTTGCTGTTGCCCTAATCTTCCCTGCGATTGAATGGGATTCTGCCTTTTGTACTCATAACGTGTTGGAGAGTGCCAGCACACTTCTTTTGTGGAAAGTAAGCTAATACTGGCGTGTTGTTTGCAAGTTGTTGTTTGCAAAGTCACATCCTCACTTTTAAAAATCGCACAAAGTTGGATTAGATGGTAGGTTCACTTAAAGTGCTAAAAGGTGTTTCATCTCCCGAGTTTTAACATCCACTGACATATGAGGATGAAGCCCACTGAAATGAAAATCCTAAAGGAAGAGTCGTAATGGGCAAAACTGTGAAGTATGCTAACCAAAGTCATGTAAATTGATATTAACTGACTGTAAAGTGTTTGTGTGTTTTAGTGTGCAGCTATTTTGTGCAGCCATGACACTGCTATCTCAACTGATAATCCAGGTTGTCAACTCAGAATCAAAGGTAAAATCTGATCTAAAGGCTTGACTGCATTGATAAATACATATTTATATTTAACAACCTGTGCTGGTTTCCATGAATTCAAGTAACCACTGTTACCAAATTAATCTAATCGACATAAACATTACAAGCTAATGAAAATGTCCTTTTGTGCTTTTATAATTTTTCACATAACCTGACGATGTTATGATGTTGACAATAACATCTGAAAATATATGCATGCAGGGTCAGTAACTGTTGATTGCCCATGGTAAAGAAAGCCTAAGCACATGCGCACCAACTGTTTGTCCTGTTTTTGTTTTTTCAAAAAGCATTTTTTAATAGACTGTTTTCTGTAAGTACATTTTTGTGAGTAGGCTCCTGTAAATGTCTTTATCAAACGTAACAGTGCAAAGGTTCGCCATTGGTGTTTTAGTAGCTCACACATATTGAACACGTGCACGTCCTCAGTTACTAGTACAGACTACCATTTTTGTTTTTTGCATGAACGTTTTACAGTGTTCAATTGGTTTGTTGGGGTTGAGAGGTTCATTTACTGTTCATGGGCTTTCAGAGCAATCATCCATTGACAAATGTGGGACTCTTCCAAGTGTTATGATTTGATTTTATTATCAATTACTACTGTATATACATCTTAATCGATATCTCTGCATATGGTTTTTGTATGAATCATTTTTTTTCCTAGTGTGACTACTTACTCTATACACAGTATACCAGGGGTCTTACCTGTCCTACCTGTTTTCCATCTCTTACTGCTGCAATACACCTGATTCAAATTATGACGATCGTTATCCAGCTTCTGCAGACCTTGCTCATTATCTGATCATTTGAATCAGCTGTGTTGCAGCAGGTCGAGATTGAAAACAGGCAGGGCAGCGGCCCTCGAGGAACAGGATTGAAGACCCCTGCAGTCTACTTTTGTTAAAGACAGAAAAAAAAACACCGTGGTCACTGAAATACCTTGACACTGACAAGTAAAATAAATTTAATCAAAGCTAACCAATGAAAATCGGTGCTTTATTTTTGCAAACATCGTTTTTGTTTTCATTTGTTTGATTTTTTTTTTTTCTGTTGGACCACACAAATATAATAATACCCAGTTTTCATTAGTTATTTTTCAGTATTTTTTTTAATTCATTGTTTCACACTGAAACATATCAACAATTGTTTTCACCAGCCTGTATTCTATTGAGTGACGGTACATTTTACATGCATTTTAATTTCCTCATGGACCTGTCACGCAGGGTGCAAGTATAATGACTTGCTTAACACAGTGGGGGGCACTGGTGTGCTCATCCTGCAGTGAGGAGCAGCATGTGGAAGTAAAGCTGATGGTTGCCAAGGTGCTGGTGGACTCAACAGGCACGCTACTGACCAGCTTGGAGCTGCCACTTGGTGAGTTCTCAAACATGACCCAACTTCCAGGAAATTAATTTGTGATGGATACTGAAGGGGGTGCGAAACTTTGAAGAAGAAAAAAGCGTGGGGGGGGGGGGGAAACGTCCTGATTTGTTTTTGTGTGTCTACATATGAATTGTACTTGTGTTTGTGTTCAGGTCTGGTCAGCACAGTGTCTCTGTGGAGCTGTCTGTTTACGCTGTTGCAGGATGAAGACCAGGAAGTTCGCAGTTCTGCCTCTGACTTCATTGCTCATGCACCAACTCATCTGATTAGTGCAGGTAGTAGGTACACACTCAATGTTGAATTCACAGAACCACTGAATATGATTCCTGTAAGACAACTGTAAATAAGGGCAACCCTTGTAAACATGTTCTTTTGGTTTGCCAGGAGTTACATCTTGTGGTAAGGTTTAATTTTTACTCACGACCACAATTTTCACACCCGGTTAATATCGTGCAGGCTGTATTAGCAATAGTTCCACTTCGCCCGACTTCCACCCCTTGCCTCGGACAACACATCAAAGCTAAGTTGTCCTCCAAGTTTAAGCATCTCAGTAGGAACAGAAAAAGAAACAAGGTGATTATTTGTTTTATTATTACTTGGCTTTATCTATCAAGTGTACCTGTTGGCTTTATTCACAGTGTTCCTGTGTTTCCGACTTGATCAGCAAAGAAATCACTGTCAGTAGACAGTATCACATTTCAAATGCTAAAAATAAGAAATATGACGCTGTCAAATTAGTGACCAGACCGTGTACCGTGAACTTTCCAGCAATACAGTCAGGCTTACTGCAGCACGCAATATTGCAATAAATATCACACTGTGACATCGGTAACGGCCACCAAACTTAACTCACACTAGTTGCTGTATAAATCAGTGTTTTTCAAACACTGTGCCGTGCCACACTGGTGTGCCGCGAGATATTGTCAGGTGTGCCGTGGGAAATTATCTACTTTGTGTGCCTGTGCGGTCTAGCGCGTGGCAGCGTAATCATATAGTGACTACATTGTAGTACTCTTCCATACCAGTAAGTAGAAGCAGGAGCAGGTAGCTAATCGTCTTTGTTTAGAGACAAGCGAATTAGTGACGCATGTTTATCCAAACAGACCCATGTTTCACACTGAGTAACTATCAATATAAAATATGTTTTTCTTTGTGATTATTCAATTCCTATTCAAGACATTATAATATAACGTCATTCTTCAATGTTAAAAAATGCTTATATAAACAATATAAATCTTGTATTGTTAAAATGAGCTTTTTTTTTCCACAATTTCAGCTGGTGGTATGCCGCCGGATTTTTTTCAATGAGAGAAATGTGACTTGACTCAAAAAAGTTTGAAAAACACTGGTATAAATGATGACTTTCCATTGCGCTCACTCCCATTCACTGAGGTGCTCACGAGTCACGACTCGCTTCGCAATTTGGCATCCGAGACTGCGCGCTTGTCCATCTTGTATTATCAATACAGTTAGGTACTACTGTTTTAAAACACAATATGTATATGGATGGTTGGGTCTCCAACTATCAAGCAAATTTCTATCTTAAAACGTGGAAACAGATTAGAAACGGGATTCAAAATAGTTTGCTCAACTTTAACCATTTCTTCTGTACCTGTACACAGAAAAGTGTATGGCATCATAAAGAAGACACATCTTTAGTAACCGAGTTTTGACTGATTGGGGTTTACAGGGAGGATTACATTATATTGCTCAAGTTTAATATTTGCCTTCTAAATGGGATTGAGGATAGATGTGCAGTATTCCTGACAATGCTATTCCTTTGCAGTGTGTGAGTTCTGCATGTGTATGTAGCCTACTTGTGGTCAGACAACATCAGATAAGATGTTAGCTAACAATTAGAGAGAACCATAGAAGTGAGACAAAGATAGAGGGTTCTTTAAAAGAGGAAGGGAATAAAAATGCATGTAATTAGTTGGTCTGAGATGTTCTCCCTTTCTATTCTGGATTTAGTTGCTGCTGTGTGTACTACAAAGACCAGATTCCTTGCGGTTGAGCGTGCGCATAGTGGGCCGTGCATTCGGGTTATTCCGATTGCCGTACAAACGCATGCATATTCGGGTTGGAAAGGGAGTAATCCAAGCATGATATTCGTAATTTATTCGGGTAATTGCGTGCATTTACATGGCTTTTAAATACCCAAATACTGCCAATATTCTGGTTTTAAAAGGTTTATTGGCTGCATGTAAACGTAGTCAATGTCATGCTTAAAGATGAAGTTCCTTTTCACCCTCAGCCTGTAGCAGAAGGCTGAAGGTTTTGTGCAAACCCTGACTTGGCACATTTCATAATTCCCTCCACCTTGTCTAAGGCCCCGGTTCCATCTAAAGAAAAACAAATAGTGCTAAGGCAGGATGTGGCCTCCACATGCTTCACTATGGGTATGATGTTCCTTTGGTGATTAGCAGTGCTTGCGCCAAAAGTACCTTTTGGAATAATGGCAAAAAACGTTGGTTTCATTGCACAATAGCACACTTTCACACATGTGTTTGGGAATTTTTTTGTCTTGTGTTTTTGCCAAGTATTGCTGGGTTTGGATGTTTTCCTTTGTAAGTCAAGACTTCCGTTTTGCCACCATAGCCCAGACATATGAGGAAGCTGGGAGATGTGCTCAACTGTCTGTAACTTGTCACAAAACCTGCAGCTCCTTCAGTGTTTCTGTCTTTCCAGTTGTTATATATATATATTTTTTGTACTTACCATCTAAAATATTTTTCCAATTGATTACATCGCAAATATCTGGTATTTGAACGTGCCACTGACACTCCTCACACCCATTTTCATTCTCTCATGTGACCAGTATAATTTTGTGTCACATAGAAAAACATCATAAGGCCCTTGCTTTAATTCACCATGTATAAGCAGGGCTGATTCACATGGTTACTTGGTTATTTTACTAAAACAATGCAAATTAAAACAGCCAACACAGGTTAAGTCTGTCAGAAGGGTCATTATGGTTTTTAATTTAACCTGGAAATACCCATAGTGAGGTGACTCAAGTCAGGCACTGCCCTGTTCCTTTCTACAGTATTTATTACCCTACTGGCACTTTTACCAAGCCCTTTGATCATATTCCCAAGCCTGTGCATATCATTCTTCCTTGAATGTTTATCAAATGTGAGATAAGGCACTGGAAGTTAACAAGCCCTATTACTTAAGGAACCCTTACCAGATGAAATGTATTATCTCAGTTGAAACTTAGCTTATTCAAGTTATCCAAAGGTTGTATTTGTGCAACCTGTCCAACATATTCCTCAGTTGTGGCGCAGTTAACCCATTAAAGCCGGGAACGCACAAGAGCGTTTCTACCACTAAAGCCGGGAGCGCTGTTGCATGTTTCTCTCTTTAAAGCCGGGAAAGCGGATAAGTCATTTTCTTTTTTTTTTCTTAGCCAATGAAATGCATCAGAATATACGTGTGATCGTGTCGTGAGTTGTCGGAGGATATCCAGAATTTTTTTGAGGAGTAATCGAGGCACAGTCGATCGCGGGAGCTCTGCTATAAGTCACGGCAGTGATATAGACGACACGCTCGCGGACGTTAAAGCCATGAAACCATCCAAACGTGATATATGGTTAAGATGTATGTTCGTAGACAATGGCGATTTTAACATCTTTGTAAGAAAACACAGCATGGTAATTAACACTCGATTTTTTTTTTTTGTATTAAAAATAATGCTTCACTTGCATCTTCGATTGAAACAATAAAGATTAATAAAGACCTGTGTGAAAGCCACATTTCTAAGCTCCCAAATTCTTTTGGAATTATGTTTCTATGTTTCTCAGATATTACTTACTTTGTAGGTGTTTAATTTCTGCAAAAATGTCAGGTTTTCAAGGGTGACTTCAAAGACAACCGTAGGTTTGAGAGAGATGGAGGGGCTTCAGGTTTTGATGGGTTAAAGCATCTATATGTATCGACAGTATGTGTATCTAGATCACTAGGTTAAATTAACCCCTTACAAGCAGTACAGTCTGGGCAGTCTGAGAAGCTTGCTGGAGCCACAGGTTCCAGACCTGCCTTTGCACAAGACCTTTGGCAGTATGTTTTTATATCAACAGCATTTTGGCGACGGAAAAGATCACTTTTCTAAAATGGGTCTTGACGTTTTTTTTAATACATCGTAATGATCATGGGTGAATAGGGAACTTTTAAAAAAAAAAACTTTGGTGGACGCCGAACTTTGCAAAAGCAACAAAAACAAAAACTGTTTTCACTCCCTCATTCTCATGTAAACGTGCTGCGACTGGTTGCTGCAGAGTGAGCAATGGTCCCTTTTTCTTCTTAATTTTACCATAATTCCATTCGACATGTCCAAGGTTACAAAGGGATTTAGGATTCTGCTCGGTATACAGTATAACAATTTTCTTAACTTGATGTTGGGTGCAGTGAATAAGCCCTGTTACTGTTTGTGTGTTTGCATACGCGTTGACTACCAGTCGTAAATGAGTGTGCCGGGTATCGTGTTTGCGTGTCTTTCCCATCCCCTGATGTTCTGCCGGTTTACTGTGGGTGTGTGTTTGTGTTTTATTACCTTTCATCAAGTGTCTGAGGTGTTAATTGTTTCAGAGGAGACCGTGTTTCTACCCCTTTGATATGAACTACAGAGACAAATTCAAACAACATGTAGTTCATGTAGTATGTATAGCACAAAGGGATATGAAGTGGCCGCTAGCTTATGAGAAGGCAATAAATTGAAAGGCGATTGGAAACACAAAATGAGAAAGTGAAGATGGAGCTTATCGTAGATCCTCTACTTGACTTTGTACTTTTCCATGTATTTACAGCAACAACAGTAAGATATTGTTGTGATGGTGCGACAAATGAAAGCACAAAATAATGATGAAGTAATGGTAAGGAACTGTGCAGGAATGTAGGATTTGTGTGGGAATCTCTGACCCACTATTCTGAAGACAAAATGCTGCCACGCCCACATTTACCAGGCCATACTGGTCCAGTGGATTGTTATCAGACAGGTCATCCAGCATAACTCACATTGCTCATTGTAAAGCAACAAGTGCCTTTGTGTCCTCTGACTTTCGCTTGTCCTTTCTGTTAGTTAATTCATTAACAGCAGGTGTTGGAGCTGAATGATAATGAAGGGCCCTTTAGAGCAGGACACTCATTAAACAAACCTTGTCCTATTTCAGGACACTCACCCAAATATTACACCAGCATCACAAATCTGCCAGAAATGATTAAGTCAGTCACTAAGACAAGTCACTACTCTTGACATTTACTCAACATTTTTTCTCTGCGTCACTTAGTGTTGCTATATTTAATGCAGAACAAAAACAACAAAAAAAGAAAATATTTGTCCTTATGTTTGCGTGCTTCAGCTTTCAGCCTTAACGTGTTTAAAATGCACTACAATATTTTAGTGCAGTAGTTTGCAATGGCAAGCAAATTTGCAATGTAAAAAAAATACTTTTCAGAGTAACTGCTTGTATTCAGAAGTCTTATCCAGAGATAGATTTTGAATACTTTTTCTTCTGTATACACATTATGTTAAACGTGAAATATGTGAACGGCTGTGAGTCGAACGTCGGTCACATTGGCCGATGTCGGATTGCTGTATTGAAGCCTAAAAAGGACAATAGGTCCTACTTAACATTTTTGCTCTCATCATAATTGTGGTTCATAGGTATAGTCTTATCACACTATATGTTTCACTCCACTATTACATAAATGGCTTGTGTGTACTTGTTGGGTATGAATCAAAGAAACACAAAATCAACTTGATTTCCTTTCTTGGCATTGGCTTTCCTGCCATGATATCCCTTTCAACAGCTTTTTAAAGAAAATCGACCACCAACCTTTTAAGTGTAGTTGGATCCGCGACATGACCTTGATTAGAGGAAAGAAAAGAATGAATGGCTATGCATGCAATGTGGCCAATGTTTTTCAAGAATGCATTCTTGCAGAGCCTTGCATTTCTTCAAGAGACCTCTTTAGTTTCCTCTTTAGGCTTTGTTTGACCTTTTTTTTCCTTTTTGGGGGTGACTTTTACAAATGCTGCAGTAAGCTCCCAGCATCATCGTAACCTGGGAGCCTTATTGTCATGGGGATTTTCACTCCTCTCTGGCTAATGTTTCCTGTCGGTGTCAAGATTGTTGCATTTGGTCCACATCAGTGTTCGCCACCAACAACCAAAGGAAGTCACAGCTGTAAAGACTGTGTTTTTGTTTCACACCTCTCTGTATCTCGCACTTAAGCTTCCTGGTCTCTCGGCTCCAAAGTGGCCTGTGTGAGGTAGAACAAGTTTCTCGTGTGAAGACCTTTGTTGTTGACGACTTGCTGATGTCGCTTTACTGGTGAGATCTCCGGCATGTCGCTTCCAGTCTTATAGAACAGTGGGTCTGTGAACATTTTTAACCAAATACTGCCTTAAAGAAATTCAAGTGCCACCATAATGACCAACATTAAAATACAGTAGCATAGCAGATGAATATTCAATATAAACTAAAAGGTATCATGCAGTTGGAGCATAACACTGCACTTGAATGTAGGAGAAAATAACTCAACTGAAATAATGATTCAATTAAAATGTATTGCACATAATTGATGAATTAAACTGAACTGTACTTAACAAATGTACTGTACTGGAGTTAAAAATACAACCTTCCGTTACATACACAAACCTTAAATTTAGTGATATATATATATATATATATATATTTTTTTTTTTTTTTTTATGCAGGATGGGGTGGTTTGCCACCCGAGGTCCCCTTTACATACACTTTTAATCACTGTATGTTTTCATACAGCAATCCTGGGATTTATGTCTTTGCATTTTTTAAAAGCATCACATTCTAATGTTGTTAAAGCAATCCCGGCTCAAAAGACCTCCCAAAAAAACTTAAAGACACCATAGATTTCCATACAATATCAGTGGCTGCTTTCCCACTGCCTTCTCTTGAAATTGCTGCACTATATGCGCAATGGTACAGCCGTAATGAGTGCCCTTTGACCATGTATTCATAAGATGCTAGACAAAGCGCATCATTCGTAACTTTATATGTTAGGACCTTTGCAAACCAGTTTTGTACACATACTGTATATGTACAATATACAAGTTAACTAGCCAACCAGGGCAATTTCTCTGACCAGCGGTCTCTGCCGCCCAGTCAACATTCCCATACAGCTGGAAAAATTGCTGGCAGGATCCAACTGTGCTCCTTTTTCTGTCCCTACCCATACCTTAGGGCGATGTCTGGTTCCTCACTATTAGCTACAGTACAGTGTCATTTGATATAGTTTAATATGCCAAATATTTTCAATGGCGTGTGCAATCAAATGGAGGATTAGCGTTAAACTGAGAAGAAAAGAAATGCTGAGTGGTGTCCCTACATTATGAAATTGTTAGTACCCTTTTGTTAAAGACAGAAGAACCCATCATTTTTTTTTGTTTGTGGGGGTCGGTCGCTGGGCGGTTATTCTGACTAAAAAAACGGTCGTGGCTGTCTTACTAGTAACTACTTTGCTTTTGTCGGTTTCAAGTTATTTGACTATTTTGATTTTTTTCTTTTTTACCAGAAGATCATTTTCACTGTTTTCAGTGACAAAAATTGTCTCAAATCTACTGACAATACATCTTAATGGGTAAAAGTGTGCTGTGTCTCAGGGTGTTGTACAGATTGATGATGCAGTGGCAGTGGTTATTGTTTTTTTTTTAATCGTCAGAGGCATCGAATGGCTCAGCCATTTAACACTTGCCACATGAGGCTCAAGCTTACATTTTCCCCTTACAGTCGCACTTAACTCTCAAATATACTACACAGTATGTTGTAGTTGAATGGCAGTAATGCACACAAGCCTCAGTCAAATCCATTCCCTCATCAAGTATTGTCTAAGTATTGGAATTTGTTTAAAAAAAAAAATTCAAGACAAATATACACCACACAACAAACAGCTCATATGCCTGCATACAGCCTCCCAACACACACACAGATACAGTCACCCAACACTCATGCTGGTCCTGGCATGAAAGACAATCTCCTTGAGAAGCAAGTATTTAACGCCAAAAGCTTAAGGAAGGAAATCACATTACAAGGTGTAGGGTAAAAAAATGCATGCAGCCATTCTGCCCCTTTATGTTTGGAGGCAGGGGTGGTGGTAAGAGGACTTTTACATCAAGGCTGAGAAGAGGTGGCTTCTTGGTAAAGAAAAGAATTTGTCACCCAAGCTCTTAAACTGCTAAATCTCTTCTAATACTGTCTAATCAGCGCCCTGTAATGTTCACAGACTGCATCTCTCCCCCCTTGCTCAGACTTCAGACTCTGATTTTACGCCTCTTTTCTCAAGAGGAATATCAATAGGGGTTCCCATCACAGTGTGTCTTATACTGTATGTGTGCTGATGGGGGGCTGTAAACCTCTACGCCCTCCTCTGGTTCCCATAGTGGTAGTTTTTGGCGTTGGGACTCTCTGCAAACCTTTTGATGTCTGTGCTGTTATCTGGGTGTCAGTTGCGGGGACGATGGTCAAGGTGGGAAAACAAAAACAACACTATAACACTCACACAGCATGGCTGAAATGGTACAGTGGTCATCTTCAGTGGTCCAATCCAAAGCATTTCCAGAATGGTACTTTGTCAAATTGCGTGAACAAACTAGTTGCTTACCTTTAGCAACCTTTGCCATCATTGTTGTGTGAATACAAGTGTGACTATAGAGAGGTAAAGTCCAACCATGGTTGAAGTCCAACCATTTTACCATCAACATGACTGAAACGCTCACAAACAGTTAGCAGAGTGTGAAGCATGCTAACACTGTCCCCTTGACTATCTACAACTATAAGCTTATTAATTACCTAACTATGGACATCTCTGTATATGTAGCTGCATTTTGTTGATAGATTTGCAGAAAGTTTAGCAGAGTAGTAAATAGGATTTGATTTTGAAGCCACTGTTGCCTCCAACTGTTGATTAGTTCGCGTTTGCAATATTTTGCTTTTGTAACATTTAAAAAAATATGTAACAAATGTATAATTATATATGTAGGACTACCAATTAATGAAACAGTGACCCATGTATACTCTGGCAAAAAGCACGTGTAGCGCACAATGAGTCACTGAATGGGAGCGATCGATTGTGCACAATGGCGGTAAAATGGAGGGATGTCTTGAATGGCACTATATAAATCTAATGTTTTATATAAGAAAGACTGCATGAGAGTTAAAAAGTAAGAACCCCATTTAGTAATTTCCTCATTCGCTTATAGTGAGCACCAGAGCTGGGCAATCCGTCCCTGGGCCGGACCCATTTTTGGGGTGGGGGTGTGGGGGGTGACAACCTTTAAAAAATGGCTGGACTAAGCATGGCCGGAAGTGGATTTTAGTCCGGCCCACTAATCGGCCCTCATGCGTGTGACGTGCTCGCGAGGCGGCCAAATTTCATCTCAGCCTACTCGGTGAAAGGCTTCTTTTTAGGCTTCTTTCAAAACAACTTGTGCCCGGGAGTATATTCAAGCTGCGCGCAGCACTCAAGTATGGTACATCGGAACAGGACGGGACGGGGGCTGACAATGTTTATGAATATGGCCGGGGGGTCGCGGCCGGAAGGGTACCCAGGTCAAGGGTGGAGGGTCGCGGCCGGACGGGCAAAAAAGGGTCAAGTGCCCAGCTCTGGTGAGCGCTTATGGAGAGGTTTATCATCGTGATATTTTCAAAGGTTAAAAATGGCATGAATAGAGACATCCCACATAATTTTGGTGCTGAATGAGCGCAGTTTTTGTCCATTATATGTGATGTACGTTCATTTGATTTGAACCGAACAAAGTGTGTCCAGTTCTTCCGCTGACATCACACCAAACTATGTATGGACGGTGGGTGGTGTGTCCATAATGCAGAGGAAAAAGCCATTTCAAACATATAGTTGATTACTGATTTTACCAAAATACATTTATCAAATTGAAATTGAAGCTAGTTTGATTTTCCTGATTAAAAAAAAACACAAAAAAATATAGTTTTTGACTCGAAATTGGGCCCTAATGGCCGCATAATCCATTTAACGAATGAAAATCAAACATTGCTTTTGAATTATAGTTTTTAAAAAAGCATTTTTTAAGACGAATTAAAACAGGCCTGGACAAAAACTGGTGGCACTCCTAGAAAAGATTGAAAAGAATTAAATCATAAACAATGCTCTCGTAATGCAACAACATAAAAAGTAATATTCATACACTTTCATTGTCCAGCGCAACTGTTTGTAGATATGAGAGTAATATGTGGTCCAATTCATCTTCCAGCTTTTGGTTAAAGTGCTTTTGCTTCGTTTTCTTCATCTGTTCTGTCTTTGAACCTGTTTACCTCATAATGACCTCATGTGTACTATTTGAATGCAAAGGTCTTCTGGCTCCACCTACGTAAATGTGAAACCCTTATTAGTACAAACACTCATCAACTCGCAGGTAAAGGTCACCCTTATAATCGACACTAGCACATTGAGAGTTATCAAGGGGGCTGAGGGGAAGTTGACCTAAGCATAGGCATTTGTTTTCAAATCTTACCAAGGCAATTATAGATCAGCCCAGAATCTTGTTTTCTGACTCATGTCAACCAATTGTGACATCTTTCAATGTCCTCAAATTTTGGTTCAACAGATGTTGAGGGTGTGACGGTGTGTCCTCCTGTAGCCCTGGACGTTGGTGTGAGGCTGTTGTGTCGCCTATTCGAACTATGGAAGCAGGTACCAGCAGGCGTCCTTGCTTTGACAGAGTGGCTGCTGGGAAAAGAAGAAAGCAGTGAGGAGCCAGGTGCAGACGATGCCTCCAGTCTGGTAAAAAGATAAACGCATTTTGTTTTAATCATTTTCGTGGGCATGTCTCCACCAAATTGTACAGTTTGGTTTAGTTCAATAAGGTACACACTTGTTTCTAGTGACAAACATGTCGAGGGTAACCAAAATTTAAAAAAAAAATCCATACCACTTTTAGTCACCCTCCATTTGCGGTACAGTGGTACCTCAAGTTCTGAACTTAATTCGTTCTGTGACCCCGTTTGTAACTTGAAACGTGGTAACTTTTCCCATAGAAATGAATGGAAATTCAATTAATTCATTTAAGCCCCGTCTTACGTTACACAACGTCTCAACTTCAATGGAATTGGGGTTGTATTTTTTTAATTGGGTTTGGGGTTTTTTTTTGACACAAAAGATTATCCAGGGACACATGTCTTTTGTTTGCCACGTTAATCAAAAAGCTAGGCGGCTGTTGGTATGAATTGTGATTGAAAGAAGCGTGTGTGTAGGCGGAACTTCCAGCTGCACACAACAGCTTTCGATCTGCTGCCATTGGGAGCAGACATCAAGTTGTATCAGGGTTCCCATGCATCCTGGAAAAGCTGAAAAATGATTGACCAATTTTCAAGTCATGAAAAATGAAAAAAAGCAACGTAAACTGTCCTGGAAAAGCTTGAGTTATCCTGGAAAATTATTTTTCCCTGCCTTATAGGTGAATGCAAACGAGTTAAACAGGCACGTATGTCTATTTCTGCTTTTCTGCTTCATCTCTGCTTCTTGCCAGCACAGCGCCCCACGTGACGCTACCAACCAATGAAATTGCATATTCCCTTAGTACAGATGTGCTGCCCGGTGTTTCAATATGACCTTGTTGTGCGATTTACAGACTTTTCAGAACCAAGTAAGGATTTATTTTCAACAAAGAAGCGCCAGAGCTAGTGACTTTCAGTTGAAGAGTGTTGCTATAGCACCATATATCAAGTGTGAGGTTTTTCTTCCTCTCTCTATCTCCTGTATTGAGTGACAGAGCGCAGTAGTGCGTGTGCCGTCACTTTTGGCTGTGCGCTCTGAGATGAAATACATCTCTGGTTTCAGTAGAGCCGCAGCGACCATGACGACGGCTTCGAGGTAGCTACAGGTAACAGGTAGTCTTACTCTGCCACGTTTCACTCAGTATTTTATACTTGCTCCATTGTCCGACAGCAGAAACAGAAAATATGTGAATGAGAAAAACATTTGGAATTCAACCGTATAAAAATAGTGTGTATGTGCTCAGAAAGCAGAGCTTCAACTTTTCATGCAGCTTTTTAGCTAGTGTTACGCCCCTGGGCTAGTCAACCTAGCTGTGGGTGCTAGCATGGGGTTTAGCCTTTCTTCAACCCATCAGCAGCTCATTAGTCAAAGCTGTATTCCATCATCTTGATTAACTGAACAACGAAAGTAATTTAGATGTCAACATCCAAGTGAGATCTTATATTAGTGTTGTGACGCGAACGAGTCGTTCTTTTGAACGGGACTTTTGGGGTGAACGATGACAATCGATTTGCAGCTGTGAAAGAGCCATTTGTGTTTCTTTTTGGGGGGCAATTTGGTGTGGTATTTAGTAAAATAGAAGCAATCTAGTTAATTTTACAGGGTATAAGGTACAATTGTAGAAAAATAATACTAGTGTATGTTGTGATAACTTCACTCGTACTGTAGATGAAAAAACTTCTTTGAAGTCCTGGAAAATAATTTCAAGGAAAGAGTGAGAACCCTGTTTATGTTTTATTTTTATTCAATTTAAGAGTCACTCCAATAAATACTGTAGATATCATACATACTGTCTAAACCTTTTGCCACATTAATCAGAAATGTGGCTGGCCGCTGTTAGAATTATGATTGGAAGAAGTGTGTGTGTGTTAGCGGAACTTCCGTTTGCGCACACAACAGCTTTCAATCTCTAGACTAGGGCTTGGCTAACTTTTGAGCTCATGGGCCTCTTTGGATTTGATTGGATTGAACAGCTTCTTCACAGCAGCTTGGCCCCTCTCCTCCCTCTTTTGATTTTAGTGCCTGCAGATTCCCTGCCTCATTTGCCCCTGCTCTGCCTTTTGGCAGCTTCTGCACCTTAGTACACGTGACCAGAGACACAAATATGTGCGACTGTTTGGCTATATGTGCTAACTAGTGGAGGTTTCTCGTGTCGTGGTGTTAATAGACCAATTTGGTTGTTTTGATTGAACAGGATGAAGAGGACTTCCTGTTTGAAAAGGGCAACCTTAACCTGTGGGCCGAGCCAGTCCAGTGGGTGACATTGCTTCACAGACACCTCATTTCCCTCATTCTAAGCTACAAACAGACCAGGGACTCAGGACGTACCGAACAGGAACAGGCTGACCAAATTGACGCACTGGCCTCCAATGCCCGAGCCAAACTGTTGAGCTCCAAAAAAGCCCTCTGCTCCCTCCCTGTCCTGCCCCAGTTCTCCTGCCCCATGGAGCACGCCCGACTGGTGCTACAGCAGCAAAGGGCCACTCTGGCCCTAGACGTGCTGGAAACCCTGAGAGGAGAAATTGAGTAATAGGGAAACGTTGGAAAAAACGGCGCACACATTTTCTTGTGTGATCATGAAAGTGACACCTCAGGAGTGTTTTTATCATCATATTTTTACCATCTGCTCACCTCTTTTTGATTTTAATTTTTATGACTGTTGTTAGTTGATGTCTTAAATTCAACATTTTAGCAATTATTTTGGAGTCAGTTGTGTTAGTCTAAAATGTAAGACAAACCACAGCTGGAAATTCCACAAGAAAGTGGCTGAATAGATTGATACCGTTATTATTAAATCATCCATACACTTATCTCAGATAGGCATGTTCAATAGCAGACTGTGGATGATGGTTCAAAATGAGTTGTTTCATTAAAATTGTCCAATAACATCACGGTAATGGATTTTTAAAAAATAAAAATATAACCAATAAAGATATGGAGAATATTTTTCATAATTGCTACCTCTTTGCAAGCAAAAAAATCTTAAGGCTTCAGGCCTCCCACTCAAGTCTACTTTGACTTCCTTTTACTTTCCTCGTGTTTGCATAATCCTTCCAATTGGACTTTGGGTTGTCCTTCCCTTATATAATATAGAGGACAGCACAATAGACTACTGTCTGTGTGCATGTGTGCTTGTGTGTGTTCACAGTGGCAATACACACATCAACCCTTCTCCTTCCCCTGGTATCCATGTTCCTTGTTACAGTAAAACTGACGTCATGTTTTGGAACTGCTCAACATGCCCCAATAAAAAGAGAGCTGTCTGATTAGGAGCGGTTCCCGTTAACAAGAACACATTCAAGGCATTTCTCAAGAACTTTGCCGTGTCTGTCCTTCACATTAGACTGTTTATCTCAACTGCAGAGAGCAAATGGGGCAAATGGTCCTGGAGCTGCTTGGAGACTATTTTTAGGGTGGTTGTAGTAGATTCCAAACTCTTATGTCATTTTTTTCCCCTGCCTGTTTCTCTTTCCTTTACCTCTCTCCCTTCGTAAAACTCTTGCGAGAATATTCAATCACGTCCCGGACTTAAAAATAAACTTGATATATTTTTAGATCCTATTTTGCAATTATCATCCTAAATTAAAAGGCGAACATGGTTACTGGTGTTGCTGAAACTAGTAATTTCTGGGAGCGTGCTGTGCATTTTACACTCAGTCACATCCATTCACTACCAATTTAGTGAGGTTCTTCTATGTTTTGTGAAACATTTAATGTCAACATTCAGTAGTTCATCTGTAAGGGTTCTGTCTTTGGAACTGGGGGTGTCACAGTTCGATTGGCAACTATAGAAGTTGGAGAGGTGTTTGGCTGCTTCCTGACTCCTGTCAAAGGTGCTCTTGAACAAGATGCCAAGGCTAACCACTTGTCCACTCTGCAACCATTTTTGAGTATGGTGTATGTATTAAAATCTTTTGGTTTGTGACGTGGGACTAGATAACTACTGTATCTGTTCTGTACTGCTCCGGATTATGTGGTACAGTTGAGTGCTGTTATAATGTGGTTTTGTATAGAATTGGTGGTTTATATTAGTGTGAGGCAATAATAGTGATATTAACAGCTGGATTAACTATGTGAGTCTCACTGAAGGCCGAGGTATCAAATGCATGACCAGCTGTCACAGTAGGGTCACATCATAATGAGACGTGAGGCATATTATTACTGTTTTCTATGCTCAACAATATTCTATTTGAATTTAACAAGTACAAAGTAGGGCGAAAGAATAAAAGACAAAACAGAAAATGGGACTGGATGGATCAAAACTAAAAACAGTCTGTCAGTGTGGCAAGATTTGTCGCCATACAAAACCTTGCTCAACAGGAGGCGCACTAGCTTCACTGGTGTCAGTTCCTAACACTCTCTGCAGGGGGCAGTGTTACACTGTTCTTCCACACAGAAACCACATTCCTTCACTCTTGTACTCTCAGACTGTGAAAAACAAGTTAAGGAAGATCGCTGGGGGGGTAGTTCTGACCACAGTTGGCTTTGTTTTATTTTTACTGAGTTGTAGGAATCACAGATTCCCCATACTGTGGTTAATTATTAAAACTTAGTTTGTGGAAAATGCCAAAGTAGATTTTGTATTTACTTCTGACTGTCTTGTTCCTCCATAGGCTGAAATAGGTTGTTGTTACCCTGTTTCGTGGATTATGCAACGGGTGAATGCTAAAAATTGCCCTGCACTTTGCCTGGACTACTCTGCGCTCATACTTGTGGTCTCACCCTATCCACAGGGAGAAGGCGCAAGGGTGAGGCAGTTTCCTTCCATTACAAATACATGCGCATGCTTCCAAGTGAGTGTGTTTGTGTGTGGGGTGAGGGGGGTGCTGCATTTGTGTTGGATAAAGCCCCACAGGTTTGCAGGAAGTATGTCTGTATGAGGATACATGTCCTATATTCACGCCGTTGCTCCCTAGAATTAAGGAGGAAGATGTGATGATTTCAACTGAAGTCCGTTTTTCTGACCAACCTCCTCTAATTTGGATGTGATGTGTGATTTAAACAGGAGGGAAAAAACTTTGGGGATGTGATGATGGACGATGGGGGAGGGACTTTGGGGTTGAATTTCAAGGCGTGGTGTCAAAGAATAGGCGACCAACCGTGAATGGATGTTTTTTTAAATGAGAAGACGGAAAAGAGGAGGTGGCTCTGGCCAAAGTTTTCTACGACTTCGTTTACTTTGCTCCTCCCCAGCCACCGGCAGGCATTTATAGCCCGCAAAAAAGGGTTTGAGCACGCAGTGAAGCACTTTTGGCTCAGCGCTTCTTCAGGGGAGGAATCACATCCATCTACTACTCAACAACACAAAAAAACTGTCCCCGCTCTCGTTTGCCTTCGTCGGTTATAGTCAGCCGGCTGTTTTTTAAGCAACTTTCCAGAACATTTCCCCACAACCAAAAAGCAGTCGTGGCACAAACCAGCGCTCGTCGCAGTGCAGCCTGCTCGTTCCTCCATGAAAGAAGGAGTGCTCCAGCAAATTTGGGGAAACGACGACATGTCTGCGACCGTCTTGTCCGCCTTCTACGACATGGACATGCTTTACAAGGTACAGCTGCTCGTTTGATTTGAGTTGAGTGCATGTTGCAACAAGTTGCAGCGCAACGCCATGTGACTGGAGTGCATTGCTAATATGTCGCCCGTTCTCTCCTGCAGCAGGATAAAAGCACGAACATGAACGCCCTCCACATCAACAGCATGCTGGACAAGAAGGCGGTCGGTGCCCCGGTCACCTCTGCGGGCTCCGGTGGCCCCTTCTCGCCGGGATTTTTCCGCCGAAACTCCACCAGCAACGTGGAGGCCATGATCAACGGCAACAAGTACACCATGAGCTCCTCTTATAGCAGCCTGAAGGAGAACACGCCGAGCGGAACAACCACTCTTATGAACAAGGAAAACAAGTTCCGCGACCGCGCGTACAGCGAGAGCGGAGAGCGCGCCGTGCTGCAGCAGAAGGCCGGCTCTCAGATCAACTCCACCCGCTACAAGACCGAGCTGTGTCGGCCCTTCGAGGAGAACGGCTCGTGCAAGTACGGCGAGAAATGTCAGTTCGCCCACGGCTACCACGAGCTCAGGAGCTTGTCCCGCCACCCCAAGTACAAAACGGAGCCGTGTCGCACGTTCCACACTATCGGCTTCTGCCCCTACGGTCCACGGTGTCATTTTATTCACAACGCCGACGAGCGCCGGCCCGCTCCGGCCGCCAACGCCAACGTGCAGGCAGGGGAGGCCCGCGGCTACGGCCAAAGGGACATCCTCCCTCCTCCTCAGCAGCAGCAGCTCTGCTACACCCAGAGGGACAGACCAAAGCTTCACCACAGCCTTAGTTTCTCCGGCTTCTCCAGCCACCACGGCCTGGACTCCCCGCTGCTTGAAAGCCCCACGTCGCGGACCCCACCGCCGCCCGCCTCCTCCTGCATGTCCTCGTCCAGCTTCTACGACGACGTGCTGTCGCCCAACTCCGTGTCTTGCATCAACAGTGCCTTCAACTTCCCCGGCCAAGACTTAAAGACTTTGCTGGCCCCGCTGGCGGTGCACACCTCCGGCGGCTACTCCAACAACCACTCGGCCGGCGGCGCTCACTACGGGGGCGTGCAGGGCGGCATGTGCCCCCCGTCGCCCCCCACGTACAACATGAGCCACTTGCAGACGCTGCGCCGTCTCAGCGAGTCACCGGTGTTTGAGCCTCCCCCCAGTCCGCCAGACTCTCTCTCTGACCGGGAGAGCTACGCCAGCGGCTCTCTCAGCTCCTCCGGGAGCCTCAGTGGCTCCGAGTCCCCCAGTCTGGACGCTGGGAGACGTTTGCCAATCTTCAGCAGGCTGTCGATTTCAGATGACTGAGCGTGTTTTTTTTTTTTCTTTCTGTGTAGTGGATTATGTCAGCAGCTTCCACCCTGCTGAAGTGCCTTTGAGCAGCAAGACATTGTATTTCTACCAGCTAAAGGGGTGATGGCCCTGCTCTGACCTCCCTGGTGGGGGGCAAGTGAGGAAAGTTCCACCCATGGGGATCAATAAGTGTCCTTGACCTGGCATTAGATTACTATGCGTGTGATTTTTTTTTTCTTCCTTTCTCTGTAATATAGCTGTATTAAAAGTTTAGATAGCAAACAGAAGGCATTCCATCAGTGCCTTGCCCAAGGGCTCATGCCAGCCCGTCTTCCCTGTTTTTTTTTTTTTTTGCTCTATCAGGCGAGTCACACTTTTCCTGGGATTAGATGACTTGACAAGACGAAGAGACTATAAAAGCGAGTCGATTTCCTCCTATCCTGCCAAGATTATGCCTCGACTCAAAGTAACGTTTTTTTTTTTTTTCTTTTTCAAAGTGCTTTTGTTTTTTTCTTCTCTGAAAAGCCTCAACTTCCATTCCATATCTGTCTTCTCACAGTGCCACCCAGTGGTTAGGTTGGTTAGTGTAGCTTGTTGCTTGGTTGAAAAGCACTCTTGAGTTGGGTTTGTTTGGGGAAATCACTGCTGATGGTTGAATATATATTTTTTTAGCTGTTTGAGTGATTTGCATAGCGGTGCATAACTGGCTATGGACTATTTAACTTATTTATTATCTTGTGAAACAAGTATAGGCTACATTGGTAATTTGTGTCCATACTATATTTATCAAGTATGATGAAGCAATAGATCTATATTCTTTTATGTTTAAATTATGATCGCCATTATTAATCTGCATAAAGTGGAGTGTATGTTCTTTTCACAGTAATATATATTGTTTTCTCCTTTTTTTGTAACTTCACTTGGTTATTTTTTATTGTAAATGAGTAAAAAAAATCTTAATTTAAGAGAACGTATGTGATATTTATTTCATTAATTTTGTTTCCTTGTTTACGTTTATTAAAGTTTGCATAATTGCTGTTTGCTTCTGAGCTTGTGTGTCAATGCTGTAGAAGGCTTTTTTTTTTCTTCTGAGAATCCCTATTTAGATGATTCTGTAGAATGTAAACACAATGTGGTTGTATAGACCGTCCAAACCTTGTTTTATTTAGATCAGCGACAAAGAATCCAAGTCAATAAATTAACCAAAAAGTATTTTTTTTTTCCCCCCCTTGTTTTACTCTGTTTGCACGAGGTCACACTGTGATTCCAGCCACGTGCTTAAGAATGTAGCAATCCCGTGTGCCCCAGTATTATTGTGTAGTGCCTATGGGGCTCACCAACATGACATGCCTTTAAAATTAACCAAATAAAGTATTTTTCTTACATGGCATCTTTTATACGCAGGTTCAAATGAATGTAGTTTTGGATTCTATTTTTACTAAAGGTTGTTACCACTCAGATACTCTGACAACAACAGCCATAACCTCTCTTAGTCCCCATTCCACTTCATTTTATTTTCCTATTTGCTCAGCTTTTCCTTTTGATATCAAAATCTAGTCTGAGTGTTGAGTTTGCTGCAGAGGGAAGTGGTTGATCATGTCTGGTTTGTACATAGTAGGTACAGGGGGATGCACACTATGTACTTTTGACTACTTTATCAGAAGTAAAGCTTTTTGAATGTAACAAAATGGACAAAAAGACAACAAGAGTTGTTTATTTTTCGGGGAGTTCAGTTCACTACAAATTGAGTGTGAGACTGTTAACTTTGTACTGTACATTTTTTTTGTAGTTCTCCCAATAAAAAAAAAAAACTTGGAAAAAAAAGTTTGTTTTTGCACTCATTTGACAGTTGAGGTCATTTGGACTTGATCTGTTGCAGATATCAACACACATAAGGAATATTACAACAATGACACTGTAAAAAAAACTGAATAGAGACAATTCAAAATGAGACAGGACACCACACAGCCTTGTCTGGCCTGTGTCATTTCTAGCTTGAGGTTCTCGTTCTTCTCAGTACACAGTATATTCAACATGCTCACACTTGTCGTGAGACACAAATGCGTTCACAAACCAAAGGCAAAAGAACTTAATGCGGATATGATCTGCAAGTCATGAGCATGGCTGGGAACATTATCCCATGATCCGTAAAGCTGCAGGAAACGCCAACCGACATCAGGTACATTTTTCGGGCTTTACAGTCGATACTGTCAGAAGTTTTAAACTTTTTTTTGTAGCTGTAGTTTTCAGTGGGGTAGAAAGTGCAATGCATTATACCGACAGGTCTTCTGGGCAAGTCCAGGAATAGGAGGAGCCCCCAGGGTAGACCGAGGATACGCTGGAGGGACTGACTATGTTGCACAGCTTTAGAACTCGTCCTTATCTGCTGGTTTAATTAGAGGAGGTGGCCGGAGACAAAGAAGTGCTGGCATCTGGACTTAGCCTGCTGCCCCCGCAACCTGGACCCACCTAAGTGGAAGAAAAGAAATAAGATGACTGGCCTGACAGAGCGCTATTTTATACTATACAGTATTTTGATCTGCTCATGGAGCTAAATAGAATAACCGATATATTAAAATGTCTCTCAGTTTGATGTGGTATCTACGCTTCAAATACTTTTGAGTCCCTAAAAATGAATGTAGTCTACACCAAATGTGTAACTTATTAACGGTAAATGCTATCTTTTTGTGAAACCTCTTAAAGGTGATAATCCGTACATCAGTCGGTGTTATATTTCAATTCCATTGTGGTGGTGTGGAAAGGAAACATCATCACATTCGCAACCATGTCACCGTCCAGTCCAAATGCATGTGTAGAAAACAATAACTATCACTAACTTAAGCCATGACTTTTTTCTTTCATCGTGATCATCCGCCCCAATTGAAATCTTCCAGTGTCTAGACAACATTCTAATCTCTGGCCCATATTCTGAATAGGACCACAGTGGTTGTGCTAATTTTCCAGGAACTTCTAAAAGAATACTGTAAGTCTTTTCTTCACTCTGTGAAGTTATCAGTGGTAGCATAGGCATTAAGAAAATAAAAGGCCCAGGAGTCATGCAGTGCCTGGAGTTGACGCCGAGATAAGGTGGACTGATAAAGGCCCTGGCAAATATTTACTGTGTCCTCAGTATTTCATAATGAAGTGTGTTTATCAGAGCAGAGCCAAGGGGCTGCACAATGCTTTGAGCTGTGCCAAGTAGGATACCTGTGGCTAAGTGTGTGCATGCGTGTGTTTACGTGTGTCTGTGAGAAAATGTAGTAAATGGTTCAGTGTGCCAGTCACTAGACCTACACCTTATGTATGATTAAGTGTTTCATACATGTGAGCTCTGTAAAAGATAATCTCTCGCTCCACATGTAGCAGCGTTTGTGTGCATGCTGGGGTCTTACTGGTTAATGAGTCTGGAGTTGCCACAATGAAAGGAAATTCTCTGACTTGTGATTAGGGCAGGAAGAACACTGGTTCCTGGCCACCACCCATTTCCACCTCTACTGTGTCTTGCTGTTTTTCCTCCTCCGTCAGTTTCCTTTCTCCTCTGTAGTGGTGGTCAGCGGCTTCGAGAAGTTACTATTTGTGTTCCACTGCCGCATTGGGAAGCTCAGCTCGTCCTGGTATTGTTTTGGGCATGCTCAGGGCCGACCTGAGGTCAGGCAGTAATTGCTCAAAACTTTCTAGACGTTGTTTTGGCCTCCAGTGTACGCCAGATGGGTGGAGGGTTGCCAACTATGAATTGAACAACAAATACCCGTGCACTACTTACGTGACACCGAGCGCCAGATAAGGCTACATTTCCGCCAGGTTTGCCTTTTCGTTACAGTGGTCCAAATGCACTATTATCCATTTTCCCTTTTCTAATGAGCGTATTTATTATTGCAGGGTAATAAAACATTCCCTCTGTCCAGAATGTGGCGAGGCGGCCATCGTTGCATGAATAAACGCCGCAAAGGTGAGTCAAGGTGAGCAGCGGCTCCCGGATGCTGAGAAAGGTCACCTTGTTTGCCCGCCGCAGCCACGGTGCGACTTGGCTGATGCTGATCCAGTTCAACCGTTGCTGCTTGGCTCTCTGTGTTCCTCTCCCCTTGACGCCTGCCAACTTGTAAATATTTACAAAGCATCTTGTGAGGGGCCTGAGTGTTTACTGCCAATGTTTGTGGCTCCTCAGCAAGTGTCTGTGCGGATGGAGTGAGCGGTGCATCTTGCTTGCTGCGCTGTGTAAAGCTTAAAGAAATGTGTCGGATGAGGTACTTCCCTTGGTCTCTGCTGTTTACTAACACTGGGCTTTGGCCGGCTACCTCCTCTGACCCCCTCAAGCGACAGAGAGACATGCAGGAAGTGTTTGTTTGAGTTGACCGACTCTATATAAAAGCACTGACATCATGTTTTTGTAGACAGGATATTATCATCGAGCAGATTTGCTGTATTCTTTGACAAACGTAAACAATACAGTGCGTCAATACTAATAGCCCAACACAGCTTGGCCGTTTTAGGCATAGCTTTATTAAAAAAGGTTTGCAGATTCCTGGACTTTAGGCTGGTGTGAATGCGTGGGCAATAGTTTCACTGTGTTATAGTTAATTACTGCTAACATGGCTTGGCTGTTTTCCTTTAGAGGTCATGATATTCTTGACTGCAGCTTTGGCGATCATGATAAATTTTACAGAGCAAAGACTCTTAATACATGCTGAGCCATATCATTCCTCAATAATGTCAAATGTTTCTTAAGTTTAACATGAATGTCCATTTTGCGAAAGTAAAGTTTGAAGTGTAAATTAATTCCATTTGAATTCAAACAACACTCTAAAAACATTTGGGTTAAAAATAACACACTTTTGGGTCAAAAATGGTCCGAGCTACTAATTGGGTCAATGGGTCTTATGTTGTTTTGTACAAAATTTTGGGGGTTGTTTTGTACAAAACTACCCATTTCGGGGATTGTTTTCTGCAAAAACAACCCAGAAAGTTGGGTCAAACTGACCCAAGTGGTGGATCGTTCCATTTTTGACCCAAAATCGTGTTATTTTTAACACAACTGTTTTTAGAGTGACTATAATCTGCTTGACTGCCTTACATAAAATGTGTGACTCTACTAGTCCATTTTTTTTCATCAACCCTCGTCCAAAGTCAGCGAATCAAGTCAAAGAAAATGGATGGATTATAAAATGAAAAACTGCGGGCAATGAACTTCATTTCTTAGAAAATTATAAGTGAGGTACTTAATTATCACATAATTAGTGGTATCATCATAATTCGTTACTGTTGATGGTTGGCGCTCCCTATTAATTTAGCTGTTTTGCTCTTTCCCACCCTTCAGTTATGTAGGCCATCATTTATATAACCATATAACATTGAGCAGAACATCCAAGATCAGCATGACGGACTTATATTAGCCCCTAAAAGCAGCTCACCAGCCAAAATGTAGTCAAGCAGTGTACTCTGAGGGATTACATTACTGATGAATTTTCACTTTGGATGCTGTAATGAGTTGCTGTTCTTCCGCCAAGACCTGAGTGTCCCAAATCCCTAAAATATCAGTTCGCAACACTCACGTGTATCCATCCATCCACTATCTTGTGGCAATTTGCCATTCATTGAGGCTAATATGACGGCTGTGTAAGGTCCAGGTGGGAGGGGGAAGTGACGGGGCAGGCACATGGAAGCCTGTAGACGCAGGCGTGCCTCAGGCTGTGCTGTTTGAAAGATGCAGCTGTAAAATGTAACATGTCCCATCTAGTTGAGTAAAGGAGCTTTACTTAGTCCAGGCGTGGTCTCCAAACACGTGATTGGCAACCGAGCTCGGAAGGTGATAAGGAACTATCTGTGAGGTGAGGGTGGAGGGTGCGTGGACGGTTGTGCCTGGCCTACTTACACTTCCTTGACCAATCGCGCTCAAGACGTCAGTAGCCTCATGAGACCAAAAAGGCCGTGGTGAATGAAGCTTTAGTGAGTTCTGCCGGGGAAAGCAAAGAGAGAAATAAATGAAGGGTATGGCATCGTTTTGTGGTGTTTATTTGGAAAATATATCGACTTCTCTCATTTATCTTTTTATGCAGCAAGACAATCCCTGAGGTCAGCGTGTGCAGATTTTTCGTGAGAGGATGTCCGTGCACCAGAGCAGTGTAGACTAATTATATATAATCATCCAAATGTTTATGTTGTACAAAGTTCATAACTATTCAGAGTGAAAGGCCATGTTAGTCGTGAGTAGCTGGAACTGTGAACGAGGCCAGATGTGTGATTCACAGGGCTGACAGCCAGGATGGGATTGTCATGCTTTTCACCACACTGAGTACAATCAATCACATAGATGTGCTGCGTGTATATCATTGCCACTGTATGCCATTGCTATCGGTCTTGCTTTAACCAGAGGATATGCCAAAGAAATAGTCAACACTGATGAAATCAATATATTCCCCCGACCTACCGACCTACAGGCACGGAATGACCATCCCCCTAGTCTGAAACCTGGCCTCGCCAATGGTCACTCCCGTCATGTGTGAAGTTTTGTCACATTTTTACTTGTCCAGGATTACATATCACTTGTGTCAGGCGAAAACCTTGTACCTCCAAAATAGTCACTTTTCAGGAGACCCCAAAAATGGCAAGTTTGTTCAACCATGAGCATTACATCGTGAAAGAGAGCAAGCTATATTCAACACTAGATTGATCAATAATGTGTAAAAATGACACCCACACCAATGGATATACCAATAGTATAGATTTTTGAAAAAATATACAATTCAGCAAAATGTCACTTACGAGGTTTTGGCCCGACGCTAGCGATATCTTTATTGGTGTAATATTTCTAAAGAGTCGGAAGACACCAAGTAAACATTTCACCTGCATACACATCAGGGTTATAATACATATATTTTTCAATTCATTATAATTAGTTTTTTTTACTTTGTTTTGACTTTTATTTTTTAAATTACCTTAATTTTGATTAGTTTTCAGGGCAAGTTTGTTAAGTTTTATGTATTAGAAAAAATTAAATATTGCTTTGTTTTAGTTTTATTAGTTTTAATTTTTTAAACCTATGAAGTATTTGTCGAGCAAGTTAGGGCACTATTGCATAATAAAGTGAACTACAATTCGCAAACAACTGACCTTCCGTTTTCCATAGCTAGTTGTACAGCAATACAAAATGAACCCTGAAAGCTCATGTATGATATTAATTGACAAAAGTGAAACCAAAAGGACATTTTCGCTAAGTATAGGACATTTGAGTTGGTTTTATAAACATAAAATCTAGTGTCAGTTTTCTTTAAAAAAAGAAAACATTGCCACTTTTATTTCATTTCATGAACGAAAATCTTTTTTCAAATTTTTTTTTTGGTTATTTCATTAGTCTTTGTTAACTATGCTAACCTTGATACAGAAACACATACACAATGTGATATTTGGTTTTGAAGAGTGTTTCTGGGAAAGGATCAAGTAGTGACAAGAAGTCACTACAGTGGTTTCACTGTGTGTAAAATCCAGAGAAGTTTAAACCAGCAGACATGAGCTAATGATTATGAGTAAGTTAACAACAACGGATTAAAGGTTGATTTTCAACATCTTTAACTATATTGCTTGTGACAGCGTATAGGCAATTTAACAGTGTTTAGAGCATTTAGCATTCAAACCTAGGAAATGAGTTATGTACTCAAATGGTAGCGCTAACCTGTTTGCTAAATGAAAGTAAAAAGTATGAAAATGTTCTTGGTAGGTCAAACCATAGACAGATATATGTAGATGCCTCATTGAGCACGTTGGTGGCGGATGTATGGGGTTGGCCCATTGCTGTGATACATCGTGTCCGCCATATTGGATGTGGCAGACCTGTCCTTGATGACTATTATATTATATATATATATTATTTATATATATATATATATATATATATATATATATATATATATATATATATATATATATATATATATATATATATATATATATATATATATATATATATATATATACAGTACGTTCTGTGTGATGTGATGTGCCATGACAAAATGGCCTCAAATCTTACCCTGGCCAACATATAACCCTCAAAAGCAACAAAAGCACAAGGGAAATAGAAATGGTGAAACAGAGAAGAACAGAGCCTGGCTAGAAAGTCCCGTCTTTCGACAAGCCATGCTATGAAACACAAGATATGACCAGCTGGCTCATTGAAAAGAAAAACACGTGCAGGGCTCCTACTAATTACAACAACTACATTTAGCACAGCATTAAGTTGCATAGTTAAACATTTGTTTTTTTATTTGGCTTCTATGTCGGTCTGTCAAATCGTGTCATTATGTGAAATTGGTACATGGTGCAAAAAAAGAAAAAAAAACCCTGCTGACCTGGTGGGAACAGGAAAAAAAGCGTCAGTATGATTACACCAGTAAATATAAAATAAAGAAAAAGATTTATAGAGCCCCCTCTGGCTCAAAGAGGTAAAGAGTTCAGGTCACCTTTGAGGTTTGACCTGCATCTGGTGGAGGGTTTAAGGTCCTATTCCCGAATGCATTGTGTGTGTGTGCGTGTGCACGCTCCAACAGAGGAAGAGGGGTGTTGTTAGTTCTGCTAGGTCTAGTTGCAGTGTTATAATTCACGTCCATATTTCATATCTGCAGCTTTCAAACAAAAGGCGATGTTGATATAATCTGCCGGCCAGTCAGAGGAAATGAGTGTTTGTATGCTCACAAATGATGTTTCTGTTTCTCCTTTGGTGTGATTCTGTTTTTCCATTAAGCTCATTAAAGTGTCCTGCTTCATTTCTTAACGGAACCACACATCGATTTGTTCAAGACTTCACTGGTAGCAGTCAAATCATGCCCCGCCATTCAATGAGAGAGTTCCATTTGTTTCTGTTTAACTTGGTCCGGAGAGACTTCAGTAGGATGTGATCTGGGCCTCTTTAGCAAAATGTCAATTCCATTTGAAAAAAAAATAGTGTGTTGAGACAGAATGAATTCTTTCACATGGAAAATGTGAATTGCAAATTTGTGGGACAAAGAAAAAATATTTATGTTGCTTAAAATATCCTGTTTATGCAGTGTCTGTGTCTAAGCCCATGAGGATGCCCTTTTCTGAGGCAATCAACATGAAAGCCTCAAACTTGCTTGCAGATAAGCTGCTCGTCAGCCTGCTTTTAATTCATTTAAGGGTTGAAAAAGCCCATTCACCGGCTACCTGGGTCACTGAGAGGGTTACTAAATCCTTGCATGCAAGATCAAGAAGGTGATACGCTCTGTGAGCAACTTGGTAGCAACACAGAGGGATGTTTTCAGCTGTCGCAGGAACTGGCAAATTCAATCAGGCATTTTGGAAAGCATGCAATATCAATTCACATTCATATTTTTACATAAATTATATTCCATTGTTAATTGTTGTCAGGTAACAAAGCTAACATTACTCCATTACTTCCTGCTTACTGGTTGTAGAGGCGACCATGGATATTTGTAACATTTCAGCAGTAGCGTAGATGACATTTGTGTGTTGGTAGGTTTTGTAAACCCATGGGCCCTCTTGTGGTCAAACTTTTTTTTTAATATAACGTTGCCACGGTTGACCCTCAGAGGCAGGTAGCGTGGAGTGTAATGTCAGACTGTGTCACTGCATTGTGTTGGGGGGGATATAAGCGCCCCCTCAACACACACACACACACACACACACACACACACACGTACACAAATTTGAACTGATCCCTGTGTCTGTTGAATGCGACTGGCTCAGCCGCTCAGACGGTGACCGTCATTTGGTAGAGGACATTTGCAATTGCAAAGATGCTTCAAAGACAGAAACCAAGGAGATGTGTGGTGCAGATAAATGGAGGCCCAAAAAGAAAAAAAAAGTTAATTGAGGATGAAAATATACAAAACTGACAGATCTGTTCTTTGGTGGTGGGAGCAGCCAGGCCACCGACGACACGGGTCCGAGCAGCAGCACGGCCATAGCAGATAAACAAGCACTGCATGTCAGCCTCATAAACTCCCAAAAGGTTCAGTTAAGATTTTTGTTTCACCAAATTTTAATCAGAACGCTTCAATCCCTCTTGTTTGAAGCCGATAAAATGCCCCTCAGAGGCGATAATGTTTGAAAACAGGCGATTTTTTTTTTTGTCCGAACTTTGAATGGGGAATTGCAAACTTCCTGTCGAATTTAGCTGGCAATTGTCAATGTGTGAAATTTAGGTCTTGACAACTTGGTAAACAAGGCATCCCATCTTTTCATTAGGGTGCATGCATGCATCCAACTTTAGAGGCAGTATTATGCTGTGCAATTACTGAACTTCAGAGTCTGTGGACTTTTAAACTGTACCCTGTATGGTCGAAATGTTTTAAAATAATATTTTTGTTTGATCTATACAACACAATAGGCTACTTACCATGGTATTTTTGACATCCTGCACACAAGTAAAACAATCTAAACGGAAGTCAACCCAAACATATTGTTTTCAAGAATATGTTCAATGCAAGCCCACTAGTTGAAACAAGGCATTCTGATAAATATTGCGTTTGTGTAATACGATTATATCCACCCGTTTTTAGCCGCTACTCAGGGCTCGGGTAACGACCAATCACGGCTGACCTGTTTTCTGAAGATGAGCCGTGATTGGTCGTTCCCTGAGCCCTGAGCAGTTGTGATGTCATTTTAAGTTGACAGAAATGACAAAATGGCCGCCCCCTCAGATGGCTAAAAAGGGGTGGATTTTGCTGCTTAACTCATATTCCACAAATGCAATATTAACCAAAATGCCGTGTTTTAACTAGTGGGCCTACATCTAACATATTCTTGAAAAAAATATGTTTGGGTTGATTTTCACTTTAAAAGTAGAATGCTGCTGAAAATGTCCACTTCTCCCCAGCCTTTTGGTGTGGGATGCATTTTTATGTGATGAGCAAGAGTGAATATGGTGTTGTGAAATATTTCTTGATGTGGCTTTCCCTTAGTGCAGCAACAAATACAGACTCCTGCCATCTGCTGCCATGGACCGTTAACTTAAAATATATTGTAATAGAATAACAAAACATTCAGACACTTGGCCAAAACAGGAAGGTAAAATATATAGGTAAATCTCACCTTTGTCAGATCTAGCAGGTTTTCCTCCTTTGGGAAAACTTTCTACTTTTTTTTTTTTTTTTAAATCTTGAGGTCACTGATGTTGGATAAGAGGCTCCCAATCTCTGTTCTGTTGATACGCTAGAGCTCGGAGCTCTCAAGCTCTTCCACACCAAATGCTTCCAATCAATATATCTTTCAGCTTTTTCAGCACAGACTCGAGATCTGCTCAGGCCCTCTCGAGCTTCAGCAGGCCCGGTCATCCATCAATGCCCCCTTTAAGGGAAGGTGGAGTAAAAGAGCAGCACAGACCACCTTTATCCTGTACTCTCAGGACACTCATTCATGACTTGGGAAGGAGTGCTACAGTATGTGTATGCGGGTGTGTGTGTGTGTGTGTGTGTGTGTACACTAACTCAAATACTATTGGGGAGTGAGAAAACACACCTCCTGCAGTCATTTGCAGACTCTGTATGTGCATCTGTGTCTTTTGCATCCCCTATTAAAGTATATACACTCACTAATTGCAGTGGTTCTTGAAAATACAGCTCGCTTTTATATAATAATCTTAATTTGAGGCAGCAGTGGGGTCGTGGTTCCAGTTGAGAGATCCCAGGGTCAAATGTTGGCTCTGGCCCTCCCGTGCGCTGGAGCATGTTCTCCTCGTGCTTGGGTTAGGGCTGTCTTTGGGAAGACTCTAAATTGTCTACACAATGTATATGTGAATGTGTGAATGGTTGTTCGTCTTTAAATGTGCGCTGTGATTGGCTAGCGATCAGTCTAAGATGTAGCCTGTCTCTCACTCAATGTCGGATAGGATAGGCTCCAGCTCACCCACTACGCTAATGAGGACAAATGAAATTGAAGTTGAATGGATCTTCAGTTGATTTTACTGATTGATCATACAATCTACAACTCGATTCTGAAGCAGACATTATGGAAAATTCTATTGTTTTTTTCTTGAATACATTTTAAACAGTACGCACGTGCAAGAAATGACTTAATTTGGCAACAGGCACAACAACAAATTCTGCATGTTGAAAAACTGATAAGTACCAAGACAAAGGGTGAGTCATTAAGCCTCAAGCGGTTTGACTGCTTGAATCATATGCAGTTATTGCCCCTTTCCCTCCTTTGTGTGAGTCACAACAGCTACACATGCTAACACGCTTTACTCAGACTTTATGCAACATTCATTTCCGGTACAAGCCGTTTTTGTACGCTCTTAACCACATTCGCTTGAAAGGAGGTCCTTCCAAGTCACAAGCATCTCATCAGCGCAGCTAGATGAGAGAGGAACAATGTCATGACTGTTTTCCCTTCCAAATTGTGTGATCAAGACTCACAATATACATAAGGTCATGCATTCAGTTAAGCAGGGAATTCCTACTTCTTCAACTTCGAGGCTTCCAATGAAAGACAGTGTTCTAATAAAACAAACTCTTGATAGTATTTTACAAATGCTACCTCTGCAGTGCACATTCAGTGAAATAGAAAAAAGTTTTCCCACTGCAAGTAATGGACTTTGAGTATATGCACTCTAGGGTCAAACTGTCCCAATGATAAAACCTTTATAGCCATACAAGCAACTAATACACTAATATGTAACAGTTTGTTGTAGTAAAAAAGTTATGAAAAATACATGCCGGATTTAAGAAGGATTGTTCAGTATGTTCCAATATGAATATATAATATGGGTAAACAAATAGTTGAATACTTTGGAGCTGTAATTGGAAAATGGGCCGAGTATGTCTTTGGCCGTCATCTCCATATGGAGTCAGGGTTTGCCTGCGGCTCCCTGCTCAATTTTCGCTTGCATCACTGACCTACATTCTCCCCTAAAGATTACCTCTGCATGTCTTGCACGTATGTAACACGATAAGATGTGCAGGTGGTCACGTCACTGCTCAGATTCAATAAAACCACTCTGCTATCCAACTGGGCCTCATAAATTTAAACACACATTACAATAGTTAGAATTCACTAATACTAAAGACTTTTTCTCTACAAACAGAAACAGCATTCATGAACTTTATCAAAACAGTTAGTTTGTACCAGCAACGCAATGCAAATCACTCAAATTTAGAACGTGAGTTTTCAAACCTAAGATTTTGTGTCTTGAAACAGCATGCCTGACAGGCAGGTGGCCACCAGCAAGCAAGCGGTGCCAGCGAAGTGCCAGCAAAATGAAAGGCGGCAGGGAGAACTTTTCTGCTCATTTATCAACTATTTTTGAACGGCAACAAACAGTACTGCGACATATTGTCTATTCAGCAATTAGGGGGTTGACTCGGAGCCAGTCACAAGGAGTCATGCGACATCACTTAGGACAAAACACATTTCAACTCTGCATTTCCATGCGGCCGGGTATTTCAGCACACTCTGACAATTGGTGCTGAACTCTACCAGAGCAATTTTCCGGTTGTTGCATAACAATGATACATTGAAACATGGGCTGGTAAACGTTTCAAGTAAAGGCATGATGGAAAGCCAACTGCTTGCTGTACCTGGAGCGCCGGAGGGGAAAAAAAATCAGCAATGAAAAAAAAAAAATCATATGAATGAGTCAACACTGATGTGAGGTACACCAGTGTTTCTCAACCAGGGGTACGTGAGCACATTGCAGAGAGTACGTGGAAACATTTAATGATTAGTTTCCAAGAGAAATAAGTGTCAAGTGTCTCCTTAGCGCTCAGATGACTGATGAAAATAAAATAACATTTCTATACGTAGTGGGTTTGAATATTAATGTGTTTTTGTCATCTGATCATTGTACTATATACAATGAGTGCTTTGTTTCTGATATTTAAAGCGTGAATGTCAGTTTAAAGGACATTTTTTTCCAGTTTTTTTCTGGTAAATGTTATGTTATATATAGCAAAGCAGTTTTTTCCTCTTTATTTTGATGCCAATTTAAAAAAAAAATGTATTACTTTTTTATTTTCAAGGTAAGATATTAATCATGTTCCATTTCGGTAAAAAAACAAAACAAAAAATAAAAGAATTTAATGTTCAAATTAAGGAAACGAGATAAAATGATTTTCATCTAAAAATCAACTATGTTAAGTACTTGCGGGGAATCATCAACACGTATAACTGGGGTTACTCATGGTAAAAAGGACAAAAATATTGGGGTTACACAAGTCAAAAAAGTATAGGAACCGCTGAGGTACACACATACAAGCCATATTGGAGCGTTTTCCTACCCGTACAGTAAAACTCAACAAATAGGATGTCTACTACTAACTGTTCTGAGTAATCTGTCCCAAGTTTTAAAAACAACGTACCGGTAATGCCATGTGGGTACATTGCCTGTACACTCAATTCCTCAGGACGAGTTAAATCAAACTAAACATGGCTTTTATTTGTTTGGTTGACTCGCTTTTATATCCATAGTGACCCCGGTTGACATACTTCTGTGATCAATTATATTGGTGGACCAGCTAGGACACCTCTCATTGTGTTAACACTAACATCATTGCTAATGTTACTGTTTAAAGTCGTACGCAGGCTTGTAAAAACATATCATGGGCTAAATGGATCGTGATGTTTACTTCAGTGATGATGTTATACATCAGTCAACATTTGTTAGTATTAAGCATACTACACTATCAACTTTTGACCCTGCCTGAAGCAAATACAGTACACTTCTCCACTCCCATTGCCTTTCCATTATGGTTTGAGTGTAATTAAACTTTGCACCTGTTGGGTGAGCCCTGGATGAGACCCAACTATCTCTTACAAGCACAAATGAAAAACACTCCCTCTCTCACACACGCACACACACACGCGCGCGCGCGCACCCACATGCACACACAGTAGTAGTAGTCTTAAATCAGGGGAGTCAGAATGTTGTGTTTGACTTCCTCACTCTCGCTCCAGGGTGTACACGGAGCACTCTGAGGCCCATCCAATAAAACACGGTGTGATTGTATAACTCCTGACCACTGAGGACTGCTTTTCACATTACCAAATACTGTTCATTCCTTCAAATGGAAAACACCCACAGATCCCACAGTAAAGACTGCTATGTATGCATGTGCAGGCGCGAGGCACACAACCTGGTGAGTCATTGATGGTTGAAGGGATAACTGTGTTTGTGGGGGTGCTAATGATTGTGTGTGGGATTAACCCGCCCACTTGACCCGTGTTGTCAGGTAAGGAACAGCTGGAGGGGAGACTTAAACATCTGTTAGTCGCGTCAAGCGCGCACTTACACCTGTGATACAAAGACATTACTCATCATCTGTGGCAAACAGAAGCCACCGTCATGTCGTCTTGCTTGTTTACAAATAACTTAAATACCAATATGTGAATGTGTGTCCAAGGGTGTTCTGAACGAGTTACTTGGCCATTTACCAGAGCTGGGTATTTTACTAAAATTTTTCCGGTCCGTTTATCGCCTTCCGTCTGCAGGCGTCCGTTTATCGTCTTCCGTCCGTCTATCCTCTTATTTTGTCCGGACGGTTCAAATAGTAATCGCTATAGTCCAGTCCGCCTAGCATCTTAAACGGGCTTCCGTTCGCATTTCCGTCTACCAACTTCGACCGACTTCCTCACCGTGGCATGGAAGCCTCATTGCGTCTCCTTTTAGGACCCAGAAGCTGTCAAGAAGCCTTGACTGGGGTCAATGGGAAATGGTCATTTCAACCCTCTGAATCCTTGTAGAAATAAATTGAAGACATAATGATTTGGGGATGCAGGGGGTATTGGAATTCACACACACACCTTCACACTTCACATCATTCACCCTCTGCTTGCCGTTCCTTATAAAAACAATTTGCACGCTTCGATCTTCTGCATGGACTCCAGCATGTTTATTTCTGCTTCCGCCATGACAGAGAATGTGCGCCTCTTCTGTGCCGACTTGAACGGGGAAGAGAGGAGCCGCTTCCATTGGCCGCTAAGCAAGCGTGTACTCCGACAATGGAGCAAACGCCTTACCTGCTCGAACTGCACCAGTCTACGAAAAATACCAAAAGGAAGACAACTTCACCCATCCACACAGTTAGACTGCATTTATACAAAAGTAGGGCCCTAAGTGTTCCCTGTGATTGACGGACGACCAATACACGGTGTCGTCTCAGTGTCTCATCTGAAAGAGAAAGAGGTTTACTTTATTTGTGTATGCAAACACACAGAAAAATGTACATATATTGTGTGGCTGCAAATAGACAAATGTTTACATATTTGTTATGTATGTTAACAGACACAGCAAATGTTTATATTCCATGTTAGGGATAGATGTGTTCATGTTTTTTGTGTATGCGAATGGTCAGACAGACATTTACATTTTTTGGTGCGGTAACAGACCGAGAGACAACAAACCAGGGGCGGAGCCAGAATGTGGCTCAGGGGTGGGCCTGGAAAAATCAGAGTGGGCCTGAATATTTCTCTCACTGAGCACAATCCTCCTATCCCGACACATCGTATATTCAAATAAAATGATCAACTGAATAATATGAAGTTCAGGTCTTCCTTAGACAACCACAATTATGCCATTGTTAATATTCAATGAAATAAAAAACACAAATTCAAAAATAATTTAATAATTTAGTAAAAATGTAAAAGTATATATATTTTTTCATGAAATCTCATTGGGTGGGCAGTCTGTCAATCCAGGCCCACCCATGGCTCCGCCCCTGCAACAAACCCACTTGGCCTTCCCCCCTAAAATGACTAAAGTTTCTTGTGTGAAAATGCCAAGGGGGAAGGCCCACATAAATTCTTTCTATTTTACAACTTTGCCCTTGGTGTAACATTCTCATCTATGTAAAAGCGGGGCTGTCCTATGTGCACGTGAGTGTGCCTGCAGGAGGTGCATGACTGTTTGCACACCCGTCAGTATGACGACCTGAGTGTTAATCTCAGACGGTTCTCCACCCCCCAACAGATCCTTTCGTCACAAGTGCAAGAGCAGCTGAGGTCTCGGGGTTAAAGCCATATCTGCTCTCAGTCTATGACAGCGCTATCTGCATGAGTGTTTGTGTTTGTCTTCTGCTGGGAATAAGTGTATAGTCCCGACTGTTGAAGTTTCACATCAGAAGAACGGAAACCGTGAAAGAAAGAAGTACCAATTACTACTACTATAAACAATTAACTAATTAGAGCATAGACTAAAGCTGAAGCAATTTAATTATTTTGTGTGCATCAGTCTCTATTACTTCAGTCACCTGACAACTAACAAAGGGATGAACAACAAACTAAAAAAGGACAATCAACAAATTTTAACTGCGTTATTATTATTTGGACTCAAGTCAGTTGGGATAGGCGCCAGCTAACCCGTGATAAGCAGGACAAGGATTATCAAAGTGACTGATACAAATGGGATCATCTACAGTAGCATTAAAAGCATGGATGTGCAGTTTGTATTTGGATATTCAAACAAAGGGCCTTTGTTATTACTTATACAACTCAATTCAAGCACCCTCCTCATTGTATGCGGTACATGAGGTTTGATCAGTTGACAAAAACACAAAGTGGCCGAACATGGAGTGCAGTGTGCCTGCGCACGCACTAGAAATGGGATATGGATTTGAATGAATTCTCCACGCCTGCAGGGGCAAAATTACGCTTGTGAAGCTGAGAGAAATCAATGATGCATGTTTCATTTGAATCTTTTCTCTAAACTTTGAGCACTTCAAATCGGATTTACCAAAGAAACAACTCATGACACTGTAAGTGCAAAAAAAACATTAGACATTCAAATACCCCTTTAATGACTCCACATTCTATTAAAAGGCATTCATGGTACATATTTGACACATACTTAGGTTTTTTACGTGACAAATCAGAAACAGCATATTAAATGGAGACAAAGGAGGTCTTTTATTAATGAGTTGGAGGCGCTTGTGAGTCGGCAGCCTGTACAGCAGCTCCACTAACGTTCTCCTTTATTTGGACTATCTCACCATTTTATTACCGTTTAGTATTTGTTTTTCATCGTGCTAAACTGTTTCGCACCATTTACAGCATTTTGCATTTAATTTAGACTTTTTATTCATGGTGAATCTCTGTGTTTGTTGTGTGCACCTTTAATTGGCAGCCCATCAAAATAGCTCAGTTAACTTTCTCCTTTATTTATACTTGCCCCTACTCTGTTTTCATCATGCTAAACTGTTTGCACTATTACAACAGAGAATTTTGGCACTATTGGGCTTTTTTTTTTTTTTTTTGCTGTTACTTTACAATGTTAGAACCACTTTGCCCCTACATGGAGCCGCTGGTAGGAAATATGAAGGGGGGACAGCCGGCATTAAAACGAAGTAAAGTGAAACCAGACAGAGGACGATATGGGACAGATTTACACCATTCCTTCAATTTTTCATTATGGTGAATGTGTGGATGAAATAAAGGCTGTCAAAAAATGCAATTGTTCATTTACATTCAACCTTCAGTTCCCGCAATCAACGGGAGTCTCGTTATGCATGTTGTGATTGCAAATTTAAAATTTCTGCATCCCGCGCCCTCATACTGGCCAGTGAAGACTTCCTCTCTCGCATTAACGAATGAACAAAACACACAAAATGTAGACAGCGATGAGAGGGAAATTAGCTCTTCTTGCATACTTTTTTTTTTTGCTGTCATCTTTTACTAATCATTTTTTTACGTTTTACCTTCTATCAGAACTTTCCTACAGCTGTGTGGGGTTTTTTTTGCTCTCCAATTGAAGTTGAGCTGAGGGTTGAGTTTCAATGCTAACACCATTCCCGCATTAGATGAAGAGTTGACAATCTCAAAGGAGGGAGAGAGCTAAATGAAAAGAGGGAAAAATGTTGAACCACAACACAGAAAAGCCCACTGAAATTTTAACAATTGTTTTTGTTATCAAATTAAATTTCCAGAAAATTCCATAGATTGTCTTCATTTGAACTATTCATTGCTGTCCATTTCAACAGCTGCGTTTTATTTGTCCCCTTCCCCGACATAATACTTTATGTGTTATGCAGTACATATTTTATGAAAACTGCGTTGTTCTAAAAAGGATAATCATTATGAGTAGGCTATTTTTGAAAGTATTTTGAAAATCAGTCTCAATGCATCACGTGCAACAATCCATCTTGCTTTCAGACATTATGAAAACAACTCCGTGTCCATTCGGTCTTCATCAGTTCATTAACAGCAAGGGAACACATGGGTGTACAATGTATTTTTTTTTAAATCAGATTTCATTTTATGTTTTGATCTGCTATTAAGGCTGTGTTGGATTGTTATAATGTGATTGACTTTTAGGCTAATCTGTCACTAATTTGTCAGTTTTTTTTTTTTTTAAAGTAATAGATTATATGTTGTCTCGTTGCCTGTTTCCACTTACAAAACCACCAAGGAGTTAATTTTATTTCTAGAGACGTGTCTAACATTTAAGGAATCGTTGTTGTTTTTTTAAACTTTACGTTGAACATCTTTGACAGTTACGCCCTGATATTGACTGCCGACTATTCTAGGACGTCGACTGCTCAAAGTCAGCTGGGATCGGCTCCAGCTCCTCAAGAATCTGAATAGACTGTCGAGAAAGAATGGATGAATGTTTTCAGTCACATTTTAGGAGAGATAAGTTTAGGGTGAATGGCTTGCAATTTGAGAACCTCCTATTATTTTTTATGTGCATGTATTTATGTGTGAGTGTTTGGCCTCTATGTGTTTTTTGTTCTTTTCAAATGACTGTTCAACTGGTTAGCACGTCCACCTCACAGTTCAGAGGTCGTGGGTTCCATCCCGGCTCCGGCCTCCCTGTGTGGAGTTTGCATGTTGTCCCCGTGCCTGCGTGGGTTTTCTCCGGGTACTCCGGTTTCCTCCCACATTCCAAAAACATGCATGGTAAGTTGATTGGACACTCTAAATTGCCCCTACGTGTGTGCCCTGCGATTGGATGGCAACCAGTTCAGGGTGTACCCCGCCTACTGCCTGAAGACAGCTGGGTTAGGCTCCAGCACGTCCGCAACCCTTGTGAGGATAAGCGGTATGGATAATGGATGGATGAAATGACTGTTTTTGTTGGTTACGGTCAAGTTTGTGTGTGAGATGGAGCAAGTTCATTTTGTGTGGTTGTCCATCGGTTGTGTAGGGTGTCTTTCAGCTTCCTTTCCCCATCATTAAAAATAAGAAAGCATGAGGGATATATAATGTGACATAGCATGGATTGTGGAGATTTCCTTATGATCCTTGGAGCTACTAGCTGTGAGAAAAGGCGCCTTTGCAGACCAAAAAAAAATGGCTATGGCAGAGATGCTGTTTTAGTAATAACAAGTTGCTTTCCCTCCCTGTGAACCCCTCAACTGACTACATAACTAAGCAATGCCTTAGTAAGGTTAGTGTTACATTGCGTCATTGCCATGAGTATATCACATGCTGACTTGATGTACTGTGACGCAGGGGTGTTGCTAGGCATAAAGTTCTACTGGGACACAGGCCTACTACTACAGTGGCTCGCAACCACCGGTCTGCGGGCCATTATTGGTCTGTGGGCCACTCGATACTGCACGACACAGACTCAAAAAAAAATATATGTATCGGAGAATACATGCCTTACATGTACGTTATCGCCACAGCAGAAATGGTGACTGATAGTTACCGGTCAATGAAAAATCTGTCGAACCATGAACCAGTCCATGGAGGAACAAAGGTTGGGGACCACTGACCAACTGCTATATGCCCTTCCTCCTGCACACACACACCTACACGCACACACTGCCGAAACCCCAATACTGCACCCACACTTACTAAAACTACTGCTAGAGATATTATGAGCATATTCTCCCGTTCACGCTTTAGTCAATTCCTTACATGTCTTTATTACGTACTTTCGAGGTGTGGCGATTCTCTTGCTTGGACCTCTGACACAACCACCTGCGTAACCAGTGAAAACACGCACAGCCACGATGAAGTGTGACCCATTGAGATCTGAGGATGCCTGTAAGTCCTCGATTGTGGAGTTCTCCTGAGACATTTGAATCCCACAGAGATCCATTTGGAATATATGTCAAAATTCGGTCCGCCTCTAATTGTAAACGACCGTCCGTCGCCGTGTCCGACTAAACGTACAGTCGACTCGACCCCCCGCCCCACCTCCCTTGGACGATCTTTGAACAGAAAGAGTGACTCACTGCACTTTGGAAGCGTCTTCACAGCCTGGTCCCTCACTCAAATCTGTCCCCCAAGCAACAACAACTGACTATTTTCCTCCCCGCGCTTGCCGCGACCACCGAAGCCTCGCCACAAAAAATAGACTAATGACAGACTGCAGATGAATGGCGTACTAAATAAAGGGGTTTCCGTCTATGCTTAATCTGTCTACTTTAAAAAATGTTCCCATCATTCATCAACCGGCAGTAAAACGGGCGTCCGTCAGTGACGGACAGACGGACCGGTCCATCACATTGACAGAATGCCCAGCTCTGGTGTTTGCATTCTGTATGTCATAAATACAATACAAGTAATTTAATCAGTGGACTGTGCTCATGACTGAATGTATATTTGGAGCTGTTCTTTTGTTGAAAAGTGAGTGAGCCGGCTGTTGATTGAGCGATTGCTAGCAACGCCTCCTGCTGCACATGCGAGCGCGGCACTTCTATGCATTGGATATGTCAAATTGAAAGGAATGTTTATTTATTCCTAAATCTAACTCCCTGTTACCACCATTAGAATGACTGCAGTTGTTGTGAGCTGCGTCTCCAGACAAACTACAAGCCACCAGCGCAAGTCAGCTGCTACTCGGTCACGTGGCTGTCACACAGCGGAGCAGTTAATTGAATCAAAATGAGCAATATGACGTTTCACCTTCGAGGCACTAGTCCTTAGTACAGTCTCCTGAATGCGCAAGAGGAAAGGTACTTACGTTTCTGGGAGAATACTAGATGTGACAGGGGACACCCTTTTATTTAAGTTCCATCAAGCTTGTCCCTGGGGTGCAGAACACTGAGCGCACAATGCACTTTGAGGTCTGCTAACATGAAAGAAAAACATGCTTTTGTTGTAGTGTTCAAACTAAGTGTTCAAGTGTTCAGTTGATGAAATATATCATAATAGGCTGTATTTGTACATTCATTAAGGGTAATATTTTCCCAGGTGCTTAGGTCAGAAAAGACGCACTGCTGCACACTTTTGGGGCTGCGCGGCTTCTCCCATCAACTTAACTGTGTCAGTTACGCACCTTCATGAAATGTATGCACTCTTAGTGGAGCCACATTTAGTCCTACTTGGATATGAAGAGGGTTGTTGTTGTTGATGTCCCAAAAACGTTATAGTACCTTGAAGTGAAGAGCATGCTATATATGATCAGCTAGCTTTAATATGTTCATGTAAGTGCAACTGCATTTGCCAATGAAAACACTGAAATCTGTATGGAATAATAAGCGTTTGCAGTAACAGCTCCAATGTTTCATGTTAATATTTTGGTTAATGTACCATTTAGCCTCTACCAGAAGATTCCAGGAGAAATCTGTAATACCTTTCTATTCATCTATTATCCAAACCGCTTGTCCTCACAAGGGCCGCGGCGGTGCTGGAGCCTATCCCAGCCGTGCGAACACAAAGTAGTACCAGTTTGGACAGATGAAGCTGACAGAAAAATTGGGGTTGGTAACAATTCTAGCATTTGACAGCAAATGTATTAGTCTGCTAATAGAAACGGTCATTGTCAAAACAGGAATAACTTCTTGCAACATGGCTTATAATGGAACATAACTGGTCTGTGTAAACAAATTCAAACAGATACTGTACATACTGTTTTGTCTCATGAGTGGGTCTGCTGTTTATTGTTAGCTAGTAATGTGCAGTCAACATTGTGATACTCAGACAAATTTGGAGCATTACTTTCCTTATGTAACTGATGAAACATTTACCACCATCTCTTCGTTCTTTTCTTCATCCTCCTGTTTTTTTTTTATTCTTCTTTTTGCGTGACCTGTTCCATAAGTTTCATAAGTTGCGTGTGTTTAAAGCTTCAAGTCTACTTGTGGGGGGCTCTCCGATGCCCACCGCGTCATTGCAATGACTTTTTAGAGTTGCGTTATTGATATTGACCAATTAAAGTCTGTCGGAGGTGGAACCCACCTGTCAGAGGTGCTCGACACAACCAGCCTGGGAGGGGAGGGGAAAGGAAGCGGCCGTCCATCTCAAGCAGGGCGCAATTTAATGAATGGAGGGAAACACTGCGGCTGGTGTCTGGGACATTTTAATAATTGTGCAGCAATTTTATTTAATTTTTTTTTCCCCACTCCGGCCGTACTGGTCAGTTCGATGGTCAGTCCGCACCTGATGCTGGGGCACAGCTCATTGTTACTGGGAGACATGCCCCATTAAAAGGAGTCTGGCGACGCCTATGGGCTATTACAGCTAAGAGAATTAATTCACACCATTAATAAATACCATTAATAAATAATTACAGTGAAGCAAATTAGAAAATAGGGTGTGTGTGGAAATGCGTGCGCCTTTAAAACGATAGCCGTCTAACAAAAACCCCGGCCCCAGCCCATAAAATTGGTCAGAAACCGCCATTGCTCTGATATTGATGTGTTTATTTAAGATAAACTAATCATACACTCTTGATTTAATGTAACATTTTTTTAAAAAGTTTACAGGAGATGTTTTGCGACGACTTCACTCTCGCAGCCATAAGGTTGCAGCTTGTTTGGCTTCAATTTTTTCTTCTTATTATTGTGTTGAGATCAGGCAACTGGCTTGACCGTTGAAGAATAATCCATTTACAAGCCTTTAAAAAGTCTTGTGTTGCTTCACAGTATATTAGAGTCACAATCGATTTGAACAGTGAAGCGACATCAGTTTTGTAGCATTTGCCTGAAGCTGAGCAGAGTATTGCCGATACACAGAAAAATTGATCTGGTTCTCAACAGTCATATATATTGTCCATGTCATGCTGCTTCCTTATGGGATCAAAATGAGCCTCAGACGCAAAATTCCCAGTGTCAGGTGAAAATAACATGACACAGAGTGAGAGTAAGGCTTGAATGGGTTTCGGGTTACTGAAGTGAAACACAGAGTCAGTCTCAGCAGGTGGCAAAGTGTGTGTCATTATATACATGTACTGAGTGTGTATGTTGCTGTGTGTTAGAGGTTGAGGGGATCACTAGTTGGTTCCTGGGATTCCTCTTTGCTGGTATTTAGCCTTGCTGCTGCAGGGCCTGTGTTTTTAACCACGACAGCTGCTAATCTGCTGCTCTTCTGATGAGCTGGAAATAGGGGTGTGCATGCATGTGTGCACATGTGAATTTACTACTTCATAGCCACATTCTTGAGCTTTAACTGTGTAGCATGGCGCAGCAAAGTCTTCTCTAGTATGCATGGTGACTCTAGCCTGGAGTGGAGTGAGCTTTTAGGGCAAAGTTTGAAGGACCCCATCAACCTTTTAATACGGTGATGTACTTTTTTTTTTTTCCAGTACACCTGTCATTCCAGGACTTTGAAAAACACCCTCTCACTAAAGTGTGAAACAGATTTTTTTTTGTAGCGGCTCCATTTCCACGTAAACATACCGTTGAAAGAATCATTTTTGAATAAGATGTACAGTATTTGTAAGATTTATTGAAGTAGCACTACTAATGATACAGCACAGTGGAAACTGAAGACCAGAGTTCTCTGATGTCCAATCCACCTCAACACCACAAAGAGAAATCATACGAGTTGATTTAGCAATACTAGACTCAGCCCCTTTAGTCATCCATCATCCTTAATATCTCAATTCCCTGGATCCATATCCAACCATCCAAATCAAACGAATAGTCATTTAACTTTACCACCAAACTGGTCAAGAAGGACTTTCTTCCTCCAGACTCCAGCCCACTGTACCTAATTTGATGTCCTTTTTATGCTTGTTCAGCACAAACCTTAATTACAGCTTGTTATTTCCCTCCCCGCAGACTCACTGTTGCTTGGACTCCACATGACGAGCCTGATCCAAGTGGGGTCGGGTCGTTGAGTTCACAATGAGTGCTGGTGCTTGTGTATGCATGTAAGCGAGTGAGACAGACGAAAGAGAGTGAGAGACGAAAAAAGGAGGGAAGCGAGGAGGGAGAGATTGACGGGACAACCTGGGTTGACTGACCACAGAGCAATTCTCCTTGCAGACCTCATGGCCCACAAACTGATCACAGCACATGGTAATTAGTTTACCTCAGTGAACACATGCACACCCACGCAAGCGCGCACACAGAATTGCCACACTCTTTGCAAAAATGTAACTTTTACATGTATTACAGACTTGCCTTATTCACACGCTTACACGCACACACACGCACGCATGCACACGCACAAACACAGACACACGTACTGTGTGTCAGGCTGTCCTTGGGGAATCTGGCGGTGCAAGTCAAATGACATAGGACTTTGTCACACACGATATTGCAGCGTGGAAGTGGGTCAGTGAGTATTTGCAAAGCGTCGTGTTTGTCTTCACATGTGTGGAAAGCAGATGGGTGGAGTCACACAAACCAGGACACTCAAGGCCTTGTAATGAGGACATGTTGCTCCAAGGGCCATTGACAGAACATATTGGCTTACTAATGTACAGTCAGTGCTTTAAGTGGGCCTTTACGCACCAGTACGGAGTACCAGCACTTGCCAATTTTAGCCTGTAGCATGTCGGGACATAGTCCACACTCTATAGTACCATCTCCTGTTCTGTTTCTCTCTTGCACTTTGTGATGTCGAGTGTGTGGCAGAAAAACGATGTGAGGAAGAATGAAGAGTGATGAATGTAAACATACTAGAGTGAGTAGAAACTTTGAAACAAGTATTTATACAGTCATTGGTTGAAAACAGTTGAACCCATAAATGTTGGCGCGGCGCCAAAAAGAACCCGGAGTATGTGTGTGTATATATATCTCTATCTATCTATCTATCTATCTATCTATCTATCTATCTATCTATCTATCTATCTATCTATCTATCTATCTATCTATCTATCTATCTATCTATCTATCTATCTATCTATCTATCTATCCATCAGTGACGGCCTGCCAGTGATGGATGAGGTTAGTGACGATTACTTTGACCATGAGTGCTTAGTCCGTCATTTTTAAAAAAGTGTCTCGTCATTCATCAATCAGCAAAACGGGCGTCAATCAGTGACGGACTGACAGACCGGTCCCTCAGTCTAACGGAATGCCCACCTGGGTGGCATATAGACCGACTAATTGTTATAATTCCTAATATTTATCTGATTTAGATTAACCGTAAATCCCTTCAAATTAAAAATGAAAGTCTGCATTTACCCCTCCTTACCATGGTGGAGGGGTTTGCGCATCCCAATGATCCTAGGAGCTAAGTTGTCTGGAACCTGGCAGGTTCACCCATGGCAAATAGGTCCGAGGTGAGGGACCAGACTAAGCACGGCTCAAAAGACCCCTTATGATGAAAAAAATCTATAGACTCCAGTTTCCCTTGACCGGACGGGGGTCATCCGGGCCCCCTCCGGAGCCAGGCCTGGAGGTGGGGCTTGATGGCCAGCGCCTGGTGGCCGGGCCTGCTCCCATGGGGCCCGGCCGGGCTCAGCCCGAAAAGGCAACGTGGGTACCCCTTCCCTTGGGCTCACCACCGGTGGGAGGGGCCAAAGGGGTAGGGTGCTGTGCAAACTGGGCGGCGGTTATAGGCAGGGACTTTGTCCGATCCCCGGCAACAAAAATTAGCTCTTGGGACATGGAATATCACCTCTCTGGCAGGGAAGGAGCCCGAGCTGGTGTGTGAGGCTGAGAAGTTCCGACTAGATATAGCGGGGCTCTCCTCCACACATAGCTTGGGCTCTGGTACCAGTCCTCTGGAGACTCTTCCACTCTGGAGTTACCCAAGGTGAGAGGCGCCGTGCAGGTGTGGGCATACTTATTGCCCCCCGGCTCGACGCCTGTACATTGTGGCTTACTCCGGTGGACGAGAGGGTAGCCTCCCTCCGCCTTCGGGTTGGGGGACGGGTCCTGACTGTTGTTTGCGCTTATGCACCAAACATCAGTGCAGAGTACCCACCCTTTTTGGAGTCCTTGGAGGGTGTGCTGGAGAGCACTCCACCTGGGGACTCCCATCATTCTGCTGGGGGACTTCAATGCTCACGTAGGCAACAACAGTGAGACCTGGAAGGGTGTTATTGGGAGGAACGGCCCCCCCCTGATCTGAACCGGAGTGGTGTTCGGTTACTGGACTTCTGTGCTCGTCACGGATTGTCCGTAACGAACACCATGTTCAAACATAAGACTGTCCATATGTGCACTTGGCACCAGGATACCCTAGGCCGCAGTTCGATGATCGACTTTGTAGTCGTATCATTAGGATACCTCCTGGATGCCTCCCTGGTGAGGTGTTCCGGGCATGTTCCACTGGCAGGAGACCCCGAGGACAACCCAGAACACGCTGGAGAGACTATGTCTCCCGGCTTGCCTGGGAACGCCTTGGGATCCCTCCGGAAGAGCTGGAAGATGTTGTTTGGGAGAGGGGAGTCTGGGCTTCCCTGCTGAAGCTGCGACCCGACCTCGGATAAGCGGAAGATAATGGATGGATGGATGGAAGTCTGCGATCAAAGCACATCTTGTTTATTTCATTTGAAATCCAGTGTGGTGGTGTTTCGAGTACGGATACTCCGATCGATAGGCCACTGATCATGATCGAACGATTTTCGTGTAAAATTACATGATTGGAACATTTGATCAAAGCCTTTTATTGCCGATCAAAAAAAATCTAATCACCCGCATCTCATGCTTTGCAGTCGACAGCCATGAGAGACCAGCCTGTGTGCAGTGCTGCATCACCGCCTCCTGATGCAGTGCTGTCACAGCGCAGTTTAAGTGACATTATTGCCACAGGGAGATAAATGGTGGGTCATATTTTTAACATACACAGATAATCCATGTGATCACAATCGGTCTCGGCCGATCTCACTCTGGGTTGATCGGTATCGGTGTCATAAAATCCTAATCGGAACATCCCTAGCTTTGATTAAAAAAGATGACAATTGTGTGTGATCACGACTGATGAGATGAACACCGTTAATGCGCTTCGTGCACAAAATGAGCTCTTTGCACATAATTATCATAAAGTTGAGAGTAATAATCAGAGTTGGGCATTCTGCCTATGTGATGGACCAGTCCACCTATCCGCCTCTGACGGATGCGCATTTTCTAGGCGATAAGCAATAGATGAAAAGCTTTAAAAAATAGTCGAACTAAGTATAGTCGGAAGCCCATTTTTTTTCAATGCAATCGTCTATTTCTTATTTTTGTCTTTCTTCTTTGATTTTCAGTTTTACGATAAATGTATGCGTGACAAATTTTGATGTCTCATTTTTAAGGTTAACTTTTAATGACTCCAATTTAATGTCTTGGAAAAAAAAGTATTTTCTAAAACTGATTCTACAACAACAAACTCTTCTGTCTTACAAATTATGACTTTGGCTCTATATCCAGATAAAGTCTGCCAACTGGTCAGCTGATTAAAACTATTTGCAACACTTGATTGAGCTCTCAAGCTTTTCTGTTAATGTATTTTGTATTTTTTGTTTGTTGTCTTTTTTTATGGATTCTGGTAGGATTTCTGTGACTGTAGATCCAGTTTACCCAGTGGATGATACCATTGATGATGATAATTTTCAAAACACAATACAGATATTGACATTTTCATGTTTTGGGGACAATTGGACAAAATGTACTTCTATTGTGTGCAATTATTAACAGCTTTAACTGTGTGGAATCAAGGTGTTGGCGTGCGTTCACATGACCATATCACCGCTGCTATATAAAAACATAGCCACATGATGCGGACACACTCACTCACACCCACACCCACACACAGGCTGTAGCAAGAGAAACATCACGCCCGTGCTGCTAACCGTAAACCTAACCCTGAACTCATGCTGCCTGCACACAAGTCAGGCAAGTGGGCTGCTACATCATCAGTGACCCGTTGCTTTATTATTATTAACAAAAACATCACAGCTGTAATGTATGTAGCGGACAATCACGGACTTATATATGAATTGACTAACAATTGGTTGAAGCCAGAGGGCAGACATCTTACGTTGCCACTTTTACAGACAACTTCAGTTATTTTTTTCCGCTGAAAATACTGTTATCAGTGAGTGCTTTATGCCAGGATCACTGTATGGAGTAATGAAAGCCTTTCATTCAGAGTATCTCAGTATCTTGAATCGTCACAGATGTTAGGTTGACATTTTGCAGCAAATTCTGTCCCGATGGGCTTTTCTTTCATTTCAAATCTTTGAGTAGCACTTGGAGATAACTTAACTTATAAGAGCAAATTTATAATCACATTTTTATAGATGAAATGTGCCTGCAGCACTTCGCCCAGACTTATTGGTACAACCGTACACCACACCCTGCGGCGTTTTTGCCTTTGTGATCAAAAATAATGTGAAAACGCAGTGGAGAAATTGATGTATTCAAGTTAGGCGCACTTAGCTAGTGGCAACAACAAGTTGGCCGCTGGTGGCTTCATTTTTTGCTATAGCTAGTAAGCGGCATTGTTAGTCCATTTATGTTGTGTCAGTGGGGACAAGACGTATGTGTGTATCTATACATTGATTATAATTAATTTTTTTGTATAAACCTTTATCTAAATCTGTGTGCTTCTATTCATGTGTTTTGCATCCACCGTTAGCTTAGATCAACGGATGCCAATTAAAGCGTAGTACGCAGTGAGGTGCTCATACCCAGGTTGCTCTGCTTTGTAACCAGTTTATGGGATACAACTGTGCTAAACTGATAGCATTCTCACATAGGTGTTAGCATTATCCAGGTGTGTGGGTGCTGTGTTGATTGTGTATTCGTTTGACCTGTTTGTATGCAAACTGATGTTGATCAAGGCCATTGGGAAGAGCGTCCTTGATGTGAGGTAGCCGTTGTTAATTTAATTACGTTTGTTAGTCACAAGGCTGATAACACGCCTGTGGTTGCTCAGTGGCTGTTTTTTAATATTCTTTGTTGTGTGCATTCGTGTGGAGCAGTGTAGCTCCTGCAAAGAAAGGTAAAAAAGAAGCCATTCAAGTGCGGCAAGGAAGGATCGGTTTGTGAGATTTGTTCTTGATCTTAGAGAATGCAAAAAGCAATTACAGCCATTAGGCCACTCAGCACGTTGCCCTATGATCTACAAATTGAATTGCTAACATGATTTGTCTGATCGACTTCTATTAGAATCATGCACTGCTGTGCGTGGGTGACGATGTTAATGTGACAGCAGAAATGAAATTCACTGTCTCGTCCCAAGTTCGACTTTAACAATGAAGCAGTTCTCCAAAATGTTGTCATCATACTTCTTGTGTGTGCATGGTAAGAAATAAGAATTAACCTGGTCAAGTGGGCATATGTAAAGATAACATTTAGCTCGACAGATTTGAGATCACATCGATACAGAATGAAATATTTTTTTTGTGGATGCGTACAATCACAGGCAGCGTGGTAGAAGAGTGTTAAGCATTTCCGTCTGACAGTCCTGAAGTTGGGGTTCAAATTTCGTCCCTCTGGCCTTCCTGTCTGGAGTTTGTATGTTCTCCCCATGCATTTGTGTGTTTTCTGTGGGTACTCCAGTTCCTCTAACATTCCAATCAGATGCCTGGTAGCTTCGTTGTTTGTTTGACTATACTGTACATGCCCTGCAATTGGCTAGTTATATGATAGTAATGGGATTGGGCTCCGGATCACCAATGACCTTAGTGAGGGTAAAATGTATAGAAAAAAGGGGTTGTACAGACGAGTTGACTTGATTGTCAACTTTACTACTTCACAACGTTGTTTAGAGCGTGACGTCAACAAAGCACTAATCAGGTGTATTTGGCTCAAGGAGGAGGCAGAGTAACAGCAACAGCTGGTGTGCTTTTATTTTGAAGGCCCAACTTTGTGTGCTCAGAGCAAGCACATGATTACTTGCTTAAATGTTACTTGGCTGTTGCAGCAGCAGCAATGAGTGGATATTTTCTCTGGATTTGCAATCCACATCGTTGCTCTTGTGTTCTAACGTGTATTTTGTGTATGGGCCGTCCATTGTCATTGAATATAGATTATTGCAAACAGAGTCGTGGTGGCCATCGGGAATTTCGAGACAATATGTTGATTTTCCAAAACAGCCGGTCTATTTACCGGTCAGTCGAACCGCATGACGGCTGCCTCCGCCGTATCTTCGCCAATTAATTTTCGGAGTGTGACAGCCGCCGTTCACACTGGCCCATGAGACTTACATACTGTCGATGTGTCAGTGACTAGGTAAAACTATGATTTGCAAGCTAGTCCCAATGCTTTGCTGTTGTGCTTAAACATGCATCGCATGACATGGGGATTCTCCTTCATCCAGGGGCGGTGACGGTGAAGGTTCTGAAGGCTCCGTCTGAAGCTATTCATCATGGCAGGCAGCTGACTATCGGCATTGTACTGCATGTCTGACACAGTTGTTTATTGCAACTCAATCCATGTCCTTGTGACTTCCTTGTCTTACTTCCTCGACTTACTTCAGAAGTCCTCTGATCCACGGACAAACAGGCCTTGTGCTCCCCAAATTACGCACTTTTACAATACAATTCTACAATTTTCCACAACAAAAATACCCATGTTTAGACATCATTTACACATTTGCCTTTTCCTCCCACATTTCTTTACCAATTCAAACCATTCCAGCTTTAAAATATTCAACTTATTTTACAATTTTACATATTAACCTCCAACATTTCATGACCAATTCCAACTATTCCAACTTCAAGTTCCACATTCTACATTTCAACAAATCAATTAATTCAGTGTCATCTGAAATGACTGAAATTATATTAATACCTTCTCTTTGATATCACGTATCATCTTGCTATAGCCCGCCATAGACAGTGTATAAAAAGATGCGCATGAATGATCTGATGATGCAGTGGAGTGGGATGGAAAGCAGGCATCTGAAGACAATGACAGAGGAGGGGGCTGAGATGTGTACCTCCATGGCCATACAATGCCTTGAAAAAGTATTTATAACTCTTGACCCTACAATCACAAACTCGAAAGCATTTTGTTGAGATTTTATATGATAAACCAACACAAAGTAGCACACAACTGTGAAGTGGAAGGAAAATGATATACAGTTTTCAAACCTTTGAAGCAAATATACATCTGTAGTCTGCAATGTATTGCGCCACGTGTACTCTGATACCCCTGAATACAATTCAGTGCATTCAACTGCCATCAGAAGTCACTTAATTAGAAAATAGAGTCCACTTGTGTGTAATTTACTCCCAGCATACTGTAGATACACCTGTTCTGTGAGAAAGCCCCAGGGTGGTATGATTCCCATGAATATGTTTTTTGTATAGATTATACCGTGTTTTGGGGTTTCCAAATTTTGTTGCTATGGATCACCACAAATAATTCACATTCCTACCAACCAATCTTCTTTACATTTTCTTCACTAAAATGTTTGTCAACAAAAGCTAAACAAGACAAGAACTTATAGCTTCATTTGCACCCCCCAGAAAAGGGTTATTCTCCACCCACTCACAATTTAGTTGACATGTGATGCTGCTGACAGAGGCGATGATCATCAATTTACCAGAATCACTCCCTTAATCGAAAATCTGACTCTGTGTTAAAGACTGTCAGATGCCTCTTTGTTTTAAATCCAAAATGATCAACAGTGACAAACATGGACTGGGCTGCTGAGTAGGGTCACCGAGATCAAACTGATAAGATGTCAGCCGGCAGCCCATACAGCATTCATCACCATCTGTGGCCTGTTGCAATGGCCAGAGCACACAGCACAGCAGTGGATATGGATGAGCTCAAACCAGGGTGGGATGAGGTCAGCGCATGTTAGCTCAAAAGGACACGTCGGGAATATGTGGGCCATGAAAAGGGAATAGGTTTTATTGTTTCAAAGGGTGGATAATTATGATCAATTGCCGACGTTGACCTTAGCATCATTAATGTCAATATTAAAACAGACGCTAGTAGGATGATGATAATGAAATATTTATATAACAGGCAGTGAAATCACAAGGGAAAGATATTTCTCAGCTTTTTTTTCCTCCTTTCCCAGACATGGTGATCCCCAACCACGTATGAGTGTCTCGTGTTGTGCGAGGCAGTGCAAAGGAGGTGAGTGACAGGCACAAACACACTAACTAAACACTGGAGAGCTTGTGCGTATGTGTGCAATGGGGGAATTCTACCCCCACCCTCCTCTCTCTGCCCAAGTGTGTGTTTTTGGATGAGGCATGAAAATGTGTGTGTGCGTGGGTGTGTGTCAGAATGTACAGCGTCCCGTTGACAGCACTGTCCTGGCTGTGATGTGGACAGTTGAAGCTGTTGACAGCTTTGTGTTGTTTCACGGTCCTGCCGGAGGGCTGATGGGACACGAACACTCCGATCTATACCCACACTGTCCTCTTCTTGACAGGACATGTCAGTCAAACGTACAACCCTCCTTTACATCTTTGAATGAGCCAATTTTTCTTGATGATTTAATATTTGTAATTCCACCAAGCGTTTAAGTAAAACATGTCTCAATTGTAAATATGTTAAAGTATACCTGTATGTATGGTAGGAAAACATATCTGTTTCAAAAGTGGTGGAACATAGTGTAAATAGTCACTCCTGTTTCAAACTCATGTAACGCGGTGACTGAGCAAATTTGTATTCCCACAGGGACTCACTAAAACAGGTGTATTTTAAAACCAAAAAGGCATTTTTCTATTTCTCCAAAAACACTCAGAAGCAAAACTGTACTAGTCTTCAGCTATGCCGGCTGCCACCCTCACCTCATGAAAATAGTTGATATTAAAAGTGAGTATGAAGACCATCCACAAAGTATACAGTAGTAGTTGAGTAAGAATTTACATAAAGTCGTAAAAATGAAATCAATAAATGCACTTAAACAATGGCCTGCACTGTGCTTATTTTCAATCACCCAAGTCAAAGTAAGCCAAATCTATCTAAAGTCAAAGTAATCCATTAACATCTATTTAATCCACTCTTAGCAAGCAAACATTTACTTCATCAGCATATACAGGAAGGACTTTCATTGTAGGAGTGATCAAAAGCATTGAGTTGAAGCATTCACTTTCTCTTTTTTATGCCTTGGAGCACCAACACAACCACAAGAGTCATGTGGTGGCAAATAAAACATACACGATGTAGATCTTTAATGAAATGATTGATTTCACCACTGGGCTGACCTGTTAGCAAGAAGGCAAGTACTATACATGCTAACTCATCCAACCAGGGGTGGAGCCAGAATTTGGCTAATGGGTGGGCCAGGAAAAATCAGGGTGGGCCTGAATATTTCTCTCACTGACCACGATCCTCCTATCGCGACACATCGTATATTCAAATAAAATGATCAGCTGAATGAGTTCCTTAGACGACCACAATTATGCCATTCTTGATATTCTAAAATATAAAAAAAATAAATTCACAAATAATTTAATAATTTACAAAAAATTTGATAAAATATAAAATATATATATTTTTTCATGAATCTAATTTTATGGGCAGCCTTTGAATCTGGGTGGACCCGTGCACACCCTGGCCCACCCATGGTTCCGCCCCTGCATCCAACTTCTTCAGGAACCTCTCGTTGAAAAATCCATATCTTGACAAGCTGAAAGGAGCATCATTGCCATCTACATTCAGAGGCAGACATTGCTTGACCAAAGATTGAATTGAACCCAATGATCCCAAAAGGAGAACAAACTGTTTCAAGACAATCTTTCCCCTGTCAAAATACCACCCAGACATTTAACCATCACTTAACGTGCATTTTATTTTTTCCCCAATCTTTAGGTTCAGCGTTCAGTCTGGTGTTAATTGACTGAGTCTTTTTGAATTGGGCCACTGACAGTTAATTGGATGTGCGACTAGGGCAGGGCGGTAATTCAATATCAGTATGTATTGCGATAAACACATCATCAATATCAATAGAAAATATGCTTTACAAAATGTTTGACGGAAAAAGGTCATTTTTCAGCATTCTGTGTGCTATAGGCAGACGCTACAATACGGTGTTAGATTTGTGGCAAAATTACATTTACAAAATTACAAGCACGTAAGAGGAAAAGAGGAAAAATGTGAGCACAGAAGCGTGTTTTGAGTGCCATTTTTGAGTGTTTAGTTTACTGACTGCTTGCATGCCGACCCAAAGAAGAAGTTGCACAACCAACGAAGGAAATGTGCAGGCACGCATATTGTGCATGGTGTGCGCGCTCCTATCGTAAGTGTGCGTTACCTTTGTGTCACCTCAGTGCAACTCTTGCAATAGGATTATATTGTACTTACATGATTAAACACCTGGATATGTAGAACAGAAGTTAAGGAGTTCCTGTCTGATGTGCTAGCGCCAGTTTAATAGCCAGCGCTAACCCACAGCATCGCACTGATGTCACAATCAGACGAATAAAACAACAAATGTACGATGGCAATAATAACAATAGTAATAAAAAGATAAAGCAGCCCTAAGACGGTTGGCCAACAATAATGCAGGCACTGCAAGAGAGTATTAGTTTGCTACACTTAAATTACATGAACGGTGAATGAAGGTCCATGAAACTGTATCAACGATAATGCTCTGGGGTAGTGTCTTCCGCAAATAAACTTTTAAGGCACTGCTAGAGGATCATGGATGTAAACACCATTGCATATTACAACACATTACAATTTACACAAAAACAGTGTGCCTTTCTTGAATATTAGTTTTCCTCCAGATATTTTGAATGCTATTTTTTCTCTGGATAGTTGTGTTTTATTTTATCTTTAATCAATTGTTTTTCTTATTTTAAATACTTGAAAAAAAAATTAAAATCAATAATTAACAATTTCAACTCATATCAAATACTTGTACCAAGATTCATTTTTCAGCCATATCGATCAGTCCTTTGTGTGAAGTGTGACCATTTCACCATTGAGCTACACAAAACTACACAAAAGTTAAAGAGAGAAAATATTCAGTCTTGAAAGTCAGGTGAGCCTTCCGTAATGTGTAAGTGTATGTCTTCGTACACTGTGTTCTTACATGACTGGTATTTGCAGACTGTCGTAACACTCCACCTGTCTACGTTTATACCTTTATGGATCCTTATATGATGACTGTGAGTTGTTAAGTGTGTCAGCAAACAACAGGGTGAACTTCATTCAGAGACACACCAAAACTGTTCCCAATAAATGAACACTCACCTCGATGTACAAAACGCAGTTGTAATGAAGTTGCGACATTGTGTAAAATATAAATAAAACCAGAATACAATGATTTGCAAATCCTTTTCAACCTAGATGCAATTGGTCACACTACAAAGACAAGACATTTATATTTATTATTATTTTTTTTTTTGGTGTCCTCTGAATTTGGCGCCTGCAAAATGTTCCAAAAAAAAAAAAAAAAAGCCTTGAAAGGCTGTGTGGTTACAAGCAAGGATTGTGCGAGGCTCATCACTATGTGAACAACTGCATGAGCAACAGGCTCAACAGTTTAAGAACAAAGTTTCTCAATGTACAATGTACTGTGATTGCAAGGAATTTAGGGATTTCATCATCTATAGTCTATAATACCATCAGAAGATTCAAAGAATATGGAGAAATCTCTGCACTTAAGCAGCAAGGCTGAAAACCAAGAATGAATGCCTGTGACCGTTGATACCTCGGGCGGCACTGCTCATCTGAGATGGACTGAAGCAAAGTGCAAAAGTTTGGACCAATCACGGCTGACCTGTCTTCTGAATCTGAGCCGTGATTGGTCGTTGTGAACAGTTGTGATGTCATTTTCATTCGACAGAAGACAAAATGGCCGCCCCCAAAGATGGCTACAAACGAGTCCATTTTGCTGCTTAACTTATATTCCACAAACACAAAATTAATCAGAATTCCGTGTTTCAACTACCGGGACTGCTGGGAACATATTCTTGAAAAAAATCTGTTTGGGTTGACTTCGGCTTTAATGCTGAAAGTTACATACAGGTTTTGGAGCAATATATGCTGCCATCCAAGCAATGTCTTTTTCGGGGACCTACTGTACTTATTTCAGCGAAACAATGACCAATCGCCTCAGTGCACATGTTACAATCACAGTCAACAGTGTGGCTTCATAGTAAAAGAGTGCAAGCCTGCCAGCAGTCCAAACCTGTCTCCCACTGAAAATGTATGACAAATTCTGAAGCGTGAATTATGACAACAGAGACACTGAACTATTGAGCAACTGAAGTTGTACATGAGAAAGAATGGGAAACAACAAAATCACAAAGCTTATCAGTTTGACCAAAAAATATCTGTAGTGTTTTCAATGAAAAGGATTTGCATATCACTGTATTCTATTTTTATTCACGTTCTATGCAGCATTCCAACTTCATAAAATAGTAACTTCAGCAACTGGCGTCAAGTGTGTGCAGTACACAGGAAGTCATTTTTTTTTCCTGGTGGAATGTACACCAGTAGTCTATGTCGCCATCTGGATTGAACATTGACTGTGTTATATTTGCCAATGATCTACAGCTCAGGGGAATCTATTACTCACATTCCTGAACAAGAAGTTTCTCATAAATACTATTCCTTATTTTCTACCAATAACACATTCAAACTCATATGAAAAGAAGGTTCTTTGTACAATCGGGTTCTCCTTAGTTAAACAGTATTTTTCATGCATGTTTCTTTGCCAGCTTTTTCTCATCATCCCTGATCAGTATATTCAAATAATGAGAATCAGACAGAAAAAATAAAAATGAAAAAAGTGTTGTTGTAAAAGTGCGCCTGCACAATTGCTGACATTTTGCTCAGTCATTGCATTCAGACCATTTGCATTTTTTGGTTGTCTCCATGGGTGATGCTCCTGACTTGTTTTCTTTGTCCGGAGAGTAGTTTGAGCAGAGAAAAGCACCAAATACAAATAAACAACGGCTAACGAGAAAGGAGTAGAGCAGGGAGAATTGCCAGGAAAACCCCCGCTCCCCAACAATAGTGACGGAGGTCCTAATCAAATATTTTTAAGATGTGAATGATTATAATTCGTTCAAATAATTTATTCCTACAATGTTTCAGAGGGATTGTCCAACCCCGGTGTCATATTCATGAATGAAATACCATGACGTCCACCACACACATCTGTGGCGTGCCAAATTTGTCTGCCTGCGCCTTGATCAAATACACCAAAATTGAGTTATGCCATCTGCGCTTCGATTTATTTTTTTGTCAGTCTAAAATGTAGTCTACTTTTTGCCACCAAATTGCGAAATGCACTGGGGGCGCGGCAGGAACACCCACCCAGCTCAGTAGCACGTCTACCAAATTCACAAACATGCTGATAGACCATTGCCCCGGCACGAAAATGACAACCTCGTTTTTATGCCGAGTGCAGACCAAATTACTGGGGTCGAGGCAACTCAGACAGGCGCAACACGGCCCCAAACACGGTAGCCTAGACTTGCGCTGGCAGACACATGAAGTTATGCCCATGTTCACACCGAGCGTCTACCAAAATGGGGTCCCGAGAGTTGGTTATAATATTCTCAGGTGCAGGCCTCCATGCTGAATTGATAAAAGTAAAAGTAAAAATTGATAAAAGTCAAAAGAAAATTACCGGTATCTCACAAGTAACACGATTCCTCTTTGCATAAACGCATTTACTATGTGCACAAATGTGGACATGCACTGCACCACCACTTTGGTCTTTGTCACCTTGGCCCTAGTGGCAGACAAACAGACAGACACTCCTTGACAGAACACTATTACGTATGATATCATTTACAATAGAGTGCCTGGGCAGTGAAAAGAGATGCAGAATGGACAGACTGTTTCATCTCAAGGACACTGTTAGATCATTTACAGAAAGTTTAATGTGTGATTTCTCCTTTCAGGTACATAAAGGTCAGACTTTGTATCTAATATATATATATATATCTGAATGTATAAAAAGTCATCTTTTATATGTCACTTCTTATTGGGAGGTGGCTGTCCCAATCTCTAACTACTAAATTTCAATTCATGAAAAAAAAATGTAGAAGATTTTTGCCAATTTAAAAAATACTTTACTTTAGTAGAACATATTGGTTGCTTTTAAATGTATGGTGAAAGATTTACATTGATTTTGTAGATTTTTTTCAAACGACATGTTTCTATGTAAAAAAACCTGTCCCAACATGTCACTACCGAAACGCAAAGACATTCTGTAGGCAGGGCTTGGTTTTAGCCACATCCCCAGAAATTTCACCAGTAACAGACATTACCTTCATGTTCATCACTGGGCACATGGCTACTAGTTAGTTGACAGCATTATTAAGTTATGTGCCCTCCAAAGTCTGAAAATCAGCATGTGGTTTTAAGGACCGTCACTACCGAGCACCTCATTTCGGCAATAAAATAAGCACTTTTGATTTTAATGCTAAATGCACTTTTTTTCTATCTCTGTACACATGCTCAAACTGTGTGTGGTAGCCATGTTGTGCCTAGCATTGTTGAGTACTGTCAACAACTATCATAAAACGTCACTACCGAAACGGTCACTACCGAAACGTTTCGGTAGTGACATAATGGTTTCGATAGTGACAATATGATGTTTATTTTTGAATAAAGTACATTTTAAATAATATAATACATGGATACATATGTCATACATAAATCTCTCTGATTTTAACTATATTCGATTCCATATTTTATCTTAATTTGAAGGGAAAAATAAAACCGAAACAGTCACTACTCAAACACACAGATACACATATACAAAATAAAAACACTCAAAAGGAGCATGGAGCATATTTTGTTATAAACAGGTGAATAGTTTTTTTCAGATTTTTAATTGTTGGATATAAAGGTCGAGGGGAGATTCAAAAGCAGAAAGCTCAGCTGGTACATGTAGGTATGCTAACCTTGCATCACTGTGACTGGCTCTCAAGGTTTTACTCCAACTGCTGCATAAAGTGAGCATTCTGGCTACATTGTTGGTCATCTACACATCAGATTGCAGTCACTGTAGCAGGAATGCTACCAGCAAAACCAGTTTGGTGCACCAGCAGGTCGAGGAAGATGAGAATAACAGATAGCGCTCCAACATCGGAGCAACAGAGGACAAAAGTCACTCAATTTCCATGTGTGAATTTAGGGCAGAATGTGATGGAATGTGTTATGTTCTGGTTCGCATTTACAGCTACCCCTGTCCTATTTTTGAATTTTTGATATGAATGCTCCCAAACTGAAACACACATATGCTAATGCTGAAAAATAATATAAAAGTGCAGTATTGTAACTATATTGTCTTATTTCTACCTGTGCCATGTTAATTCCGCCACTGTTTAAGCTCTCATGGCACTAGGACATTCATGCCAGTGTTGATGAAATAAAATAAAAATGAAAGACAAGAAATCTGGTGCGAACTCGGTGGCAAGATCAGCTCATTTATTATAGATAATCTATCAGGATATAGATCAGCGTAACTGTTTTCTTACTACGATGCAGAAACAGAAACATTTTCTGCGTATGCCTTTATTAGCATGAAACCATTTGCTCTCTGGCTCAAGTTTTCTTAAAATGCTCAGTGTTTTCATGAGTTCCACGCTTTTTACTGGCAACATTTTTGAGAGAAAAACTGACAAGACGGAGAAAGAATCGCGAGAGGAAGGGATACACATTGACTGAAAAGGATGCGGCAACTAAACAACACCAAAAGGCAAAACGTGAGTAAAAGTGCAGCTCTGCTCTAAAAATAGTTGTCTCACAGTAGAAACCAGATGCAGGTGCACTCACACAGAAACACACACCCTCAAGCGCACGCACGCACACACATACACATGGGTTGGACAAGGTTGAGGATTGATGGATGAACTGGTGATGGCCATGTGAGAAGGTTTAACTTTAGCCTATTTACAGTTTAAGTTAAAACTAGAAACAGACACACACACACACACACTCTCTAACGTTTTTGGCGCTTTCAGTGAGCGAGAGAGTGAAGTCATTTCTATTTATACGAGGCTTGATCATAACTTAGGTCCAATGCACACTTAATATAGAGCACGTCTAGACCAAGCTATTTATACACATTTATAGGGGGGGCTGTGGGGAAGAGAGCGTTTAAAAAACAAAAAAAAGAAGATTGTACGGGGGGGGGATCTTGCTTTATGACTGAGTACTATTTCTACAGCGGTGAATTTGCGTCAATCTGTACTTAAATGAGAATGTGGCGTAATCTATCATCAACCCATGTTAATGCAATCAAGTCATAATTATAGAAAATATTCACATGAAAAACACTTCCATTCCAAACATGAAATGATCAAATTTTTAAAAAAGTAATAAGGTGGTAAGATAACATTATGTTCTCATGCAATGGGGTGACGTGTTCTAATGCTGCTGTGCAAAGTAATTTACTGCACACAGTTTATGAGATCAAAACGTCGGATGTTGTCACCGTTGTCAAGGAACCCCTGTACTGTACTAAATTTTACCCGGTTGTGCATTTCTTTAAATTACACATGCATGATATGAAATGATATTTGCTTGCTGAACTACTATTGAACCTGATGCATTTCCATTGTGATGAGAAAGCAATGTGACCTTAATACAGTTTAACGGTAAAATGATACATCAGGTCGGACCCCAAACTATGGACAGCCCTCTGTGCATTTTGTTGATATATATCTTAAAGTGGAAGTCAATCCAGACATATTTTTTTCCACAATATGTTCTATGCATGCTCAATAGTCTAAACACGGCATCCTGATTAATATTGCATTTGTGGAATATGAGAAATCCACCCGTTTTTAGCTAGCTCAAGGGGCAGCCATTTTGTCACTTTTTCTGACTGAAGATGATATTGAAGTTGCTCAGGGCTCAGATAATGACCAATCATGGCTCAGCTTCAGAAAACAGATGAGCCTGAGATGGCAAAAAGTCGGTGCATTTTGTTGCTTAATATTCCTCAAACACAATATTAATCCGAATGCCAGAGTTCAACTAGTGGGCCTGCAAAGAATATATTCTGGAAAAAAAAATATGTTTGGGTTGACACTCAATTTAAGGTCGATGAAGGAGTACGCTTTTTGGCCTCAGTAGGAAGACAATTCAGTGCACCGATAGAACAACAAAAGCGCACCAGTTTAATGACTGTGTCATACCACCACTTTTGACCTACTGGTATGCAATAAACGTTTTTATTGAACTAGTGTTCGCTACTAATAAATCACTACTAGACCCAAGAAGCAGACGCACAAGTGTTAGACACTTGTACTATGCCATACTATTAGCACCAAAATATGCATTAGTAATTTTACCGCACGAGAAAACATGCAGTGTTACTAGTAAATAAAAATATCACACAGTAATGGAAAAACATTATTTAAGGGAAGTCAACACAAACATATTTTTTTCAAGATAATGTTCAATGCAGGCCACTAGTTGAAACACGGCATTCTGATTAATGTGCATACTAGTACATGGACCTGAAGATGGATATCAAGGACTGATTGATTACCTGAACGCCTAAAAAGGTGCGAACTCGGTGGCAAGATCAGCTCATTGCTGGTCTTTGATTTTTTTCTCTTCAACTGTCAGAATCTTTTTAAGTGCTACTGGCACTGAATTATGGAAGTTTTAATACATAAAAGAAGGCGGATTTTATGTCCACCTATTTTTTTTCTTTTCCAAAAATCTGCCTGGAAAATTTGTATTAGCGTGGTGGACTAAATAACACAACAGGATTACAGCTCAAAGGCTCCTCCAATTCCATTTCAAATTTGACAATAATACGACACAAAATGAGCATTTTACACAAGTTTTACTGAGGGGATGTCCAGGAAAACCAAAAGTGTGCCATGTGGGTAATCCCATTGCAACCATGTTCACATTCGTAGGAGAAAAGGCTGCTATTGTGGAATGCTTCAACAATCATGAGTTCTCATGAAAAGTAAGACTTGGCGCTATCATATCCTACATCCAGATTTAAAAAAACGCAAAAAAAATCAAAGATATGCGATATGACGTGAGCTCTGACGCACAGCCATGATGTCGCTGGGCTTTGAAAGTGTGTGTTACACAAGTTACGCACGGTGTTTGTTTTTGTTTAAAAGAGTTTCCATGTTTTTTTTGGAAGAATTTCATTGGCCGTTGAATGCGTCAATCACCAGCTTAGCAAGTTTGGTTGTGACTGCAAACATAATTGACGAATTGTCCATATGCAGGGGTGGTACTATTTACGCATGTAATATGTTCATTGGCTGTTGTTGAACTCCTGACACGGGAAACATTCGTTTATTGGATCAAGTCAGCAATCAATCAAACATAAGGTCCAGCCTATGTTTTGAAATCTCGTGTTGCTAAATCTGTCGAAGCTAACTCAATCTACGATGGAAAATATGTACATATGTATTATGTATATGTATCTGATAGCAACCTGTAGCGGTTGCAGCAGCTAATAACGTGGCTTTATGGATGTCAGGCTTGTTGTGGACTAACTATATTACTGGAATATTTTTACTGAACCACTTTTACTGGAGCCTTGTCGATGTAATATGGTGATGGATTATGAAATTGTGTCGGACATTTGAGGATGAAATGGTGAGTTCCATATTTTTTGTGTGTTAGCGATTGTTTTGACTTAATTGCTCGCCGAGCCTGCAGATAGGATTGTATCTTATAATGTTTGTTATCATTCGAATCTGCGGAAACTCCGTTTTCTAACCATATATAACATGCCCAGGAATGCTTTGAAGTTGTTCAGTATGTAGTGAATGCCCCGCGGGTGGGCCGATGGAACGGCAACGGGGTTTCCATACAAAATGGCTTAATAGGAATGTAACTACAGGTATAGTGAACAGATCGAATGGGTAAATTTGATTTAGCATGTGGTTAGCATGTAAATATATGCTAATAAATGCTCAACCAGCACGTCTCCCTTCAACCATTCATGTGAACGAGGATAATTTGCTTGTGACATCCTGTTAAAGTATACTCAAATCTAAAGTATTGTGTAGATAGTTATTAAACTTATCGACAAAGGACAACTTTGCTCTATATAGTTTTTAATACTACTGTTTCAGTCAATAGTTCATACCATCGCTGTCATGTGAAAAACACTTATCTCCATTTTTTTAAATTTGCTTATTTTTACCTGAATCATGTTTCCGCGTTACAGACATCGCATTAAAGTGAAAATTAAAATGTTTCCAAAATTGGAGATAAGTGTTTTTCACAGGTGCCCTGCGATTGGCTGGCAACCAATTCAGGGTGTCCTCCGCCTACTGCCCAAAGACAGCTGGGATAGGCTCCAGCACGCCCCGCGACCCTTGTGAGGAAAAGCGGTACAGATAATGGATGGATGGATGTTTTTCACAGGACAGCGACGATATGCTCATGTCAACTAATGTGTGTGTAGTTGATTGAACCATACAGGGAGCAATGCCTCTAGCAGCCGCTCTCTCACACATATATTTGGACAGAAAATATGCAAATCCAGCAAATTCATTTGAATGATGAAATCATTGACATTGAATTGAAAAAGAAAATCAACGTAAAGCACGGACCAGAAAACTTAAATGGAGAGGAATTGAATGTAATATTTGTTATCAGTCTTTTTTTGTTTGTTAACTCAAATCTCAAGCCATTTTCAAATTCATATATATGTATATGTATATGCAAATACTGTAATTAATAATGCAATGTATTATTGAGAATAAAATTAATATGAACAGTGTACGGTACGCAATATGCACACTACATTATTGGTTGTATATCATCCTTGTTGGCTAAAAGCTCTCCAATTACAGTCAATTTCATTATTTTTCATAAGTTGGTACTAATAGACAGTCCCCACGTGGTTCTTAAGTGTTGACAATAGCTTGATAGCAAATCTATTACGTCTCGTGGTTTGAAAAGCTCTGCCTCGCAGCATTGTGTCAACTCAAGATTAAAAACATCCATCCATCATCCAATCCGCTCATCCCCACAAGGGCCGCGGCCGTGCTTGAGCCTATCCCAGCTGTCTTCGGGCAGTAGGCGGGGTACACCCTAAACTGGTTGCCAGCCAATCGCAGGGCACACAGACACAAACAAACATTCACACTCACAATCACACCTAGGGGTAATTTAGAGTGTCTAATTAACCTGCCAAGCATGTTTTTGGAATGTGGGAGGAGTCGACCACTGTGCCGCCGATTAAAAACATATATGGGCCATTCTACTGAATTGGTTCAAATGCAGAGTTGGAAAATGTGTGAAATTTGTATTTTATTTCAGAAATACTTTTATAGTATTCATGTTGCACCATATCTATGGGGCACAAATATAGTAAAAGTACAGTCAATTTTCAAATAATATTTTCTAGCTTTTCCCTAATATCTTGCCTGTTCCTAAAATGTGTCACTACCGAAACACACAATTACAGAAGAATAAAAATAATTCTACAAGCCGATTCATATTTTTTCATGTGTAGTTGATTGAGCCATACAGGGAACAATGCCTCTAGCAGCCGCCAATCAGCGACCTAATGACCTGCGTCATGCACGTACACCTTTTTTTTTTGAGTGGGGGCGGACATAAGGACGGAACTGCTTTAAAATGACGAGGACGGACGGGGGCGGAGGACGATCATTTTTATGAATAAGGACGGAGGGACGAGACTGGAAGGGTACCCAGGTCTGGACAGATGACGGAGGACAGACCGGCAAAAAAGGGTCAAGTGCCCAGCTCTGTTCACATGCAGGCAGGGAGGGGACGCATGGTATGTATGAATATGACCTTGGCCATTGCCAAGCACGGCTCCAGAATTTTTTTCCCTCCTGGGGTTAAAGTGGGCCTTGACTGAAACATAGGGAGTTGAGAAAATAATTTATAAATTTATTTTAGAAAATCAAATACCATTCTGGAAGGGCTTAAATGGGGCTACAGCATCTCATAGCCCCGGTGTAGCGCAATCCCTGGCCCTTACAAATATCATCCATTGAGTTGAAGGCTATATTACTGTACCATTGCTAACTGTTCATCATCTCTCCTCCGACCTTCTTTCAAAAGGAGATCTCCGGGCAGTTAATGACTTTCATACAGCAGCACACATACAGTACATGCCTTTGCGTCGTCATTCATACTCTGATATATGGTAGCCACGTTGGCACATTATCGAGTACTGGATCTGAGAGAGATGTCATTTCTAAACTTAGCTCTGACCCATGTGTAGGCTATAATATAGTCTAGGAAGTGACTAGTGATACTACGCGTGTATGTGCATGTGTGTGCGTGTGAAAACAAGTAGGACATAAGGGAAAAAAAGTGAGCATGTGTGTATGTGCATGTGTAGACATTCATGCATGTTCTATCCTGCATGTTCTTGGGCCTTTCAACAATGTTTTGTGCTCACTCTCTTACACACACACACACACACACACACACACACACACACACACACACACGCACGCACGCAGACAGCCCGTTGTAATTTTCCATTTGAGTGTGAAAAAAACAGACAGCACCGTCAAAGAAGAGGAGATGACTCATCTGACCTGCATTTCACACTTTCATTGCACTTGCCTGGGAAACAAACATATTAATGTTATTTTCAACATCTCCATATATCACCTCTGGAGGGAAAAAAAACCACACATTTTATTTAACTTAGCTGAACTTTTAAAGTAGCAGAATCGGAGTATAGTATATTAAAGCGCAAAAGTTATTTAGAAAACTACTCCCACACAGATTCAGTCAATGTACTTTGCCACTTTTCAGCACAATTAGCAGAATTAGCAACAAGAGGATCGAAATGTACAAAATCTGCTTTAAATTCATTTTTAAAAATCCACTAAAGTAAGTACACAGTATGGTTTGTTCCAGCAGGTAGTTATCTTTATGCACATTGTAAGTAGGCCTAACTGGCGACCATTTCAGGCTGCACTCTGCCACTCCCACAAAGTCATCTGGGATAAGCTCCAGTCACCTGCAAGCGTTTAAGATAAAATAACCTTTTTTACTCCCACAATGGGGAATGGGCACAATGGGCCGCGACAACGGGCCATTTTCAAATTTATATATATGTATATGTATATGCAAATACTGTAATTAATAATGCAACGTATTATTGAGAATAAAATTAATATGAACAGTGTACGGTACGCAATATGCATACTACATTATTGGTTGTATATCATCCTTGTCGGGTGAAAGCTCTTATGTCCAATTACAGTCAATTTCATTGTTTTTCACAAATTGGTACTAATACTCAGTCCCCACGTGGTTTGTCATTTATTTATTATTTTTTTTACAAATTAGTTCTTGTGTGTTGACAATAGCTTGATAGCAAATCTATTACGTGTCGTGGACACTTCAACTGTTTGAAAAGCTCTTCCTCGCAGCATTATGTCAACTCAAGATTAAAAACATCCATCCATCCATCCATCATCCAATCCGCTTATCCCCACAAGGGCCGCGGGCGTGCTTGAGCCTATCCCAGCTGTCTTCGGGCAGTAGGCGGGGTACACCCTGAACTGGTTGCCAGCCAATCGCAGGGCACACAGAGACAAACAAACATTCACACTCACAATCACACCTAGGGGTAATTTAGAGTGTCTAATTAACCTGCCAAGCATGTTTTTGGAATGTGGGAGGAGTCGACCACCGTGCTGCCGATTAAAAACACAAAATATATATATTTTTTATATATATATATATATATATATATATATATATATATATATATATATATATATATATATTAGGGCTGTCAAACGATTACAATTTTTAGTCACAGTTTCAAAAATTCGAATTATCTCCAAAAATAGGCCTTATTTTTCTGTAAATTGTTGTTGGAATGGAAAGAAAGACAAGATGGATATATACATTCAACATACTGTTCATAATTATTAACATTGTTGTTGCCTTCTGTTGTAGACAGTATTTTTATTCACTCCAAAAAGAAAAACACAAAATGGCCTGAACAGTGACAGAAATATTTCAAATGTGTGCAAACAAAGTGTGTGTGTGTAATGTACACATTTATATGTGGCCCTTGCAAAATGACATTGCGATTTTTGGGGTGGTTGCGATATATATTGCGATGGTAAAAATAGAATTTGAATGATGATTGCTGTATAAAAGGGATCACAGAGGTCATGTCTCTGTAACATAATAGATTATTTAACATTGTATTTCACACTTCAATGTAAACAGCAGCAAAATATTAAACATATTTTAAACAAAAAAAATAAAAAGAGCAGATGCACTAGACCTTTGAGTCATTTCAAAAAATAGAAGAAAATAAAAAACCTCTAAAGCAGCAGCAGAGTTATGAACACCTTTAAACTAAACTATAAAATATCAAAAAGTTAAAAAGCACGTGTACTAGCGCCTGAGTTATTTACAAAAATATAACATTAAGATAAAAAAATACCTTTGTGAAACTGCACAAAGTTGTAAACAAATTAAAACAAAAAGATTAAAACTTAAAGAGCAGGTGCATCAGTCCTGTGAGTTGTTCACAAAAATATAATAATAACTAAAACGATCTGTAAAACATATTGCATCCGTGATTTGTCGGTGCTGTTTGGACTTATTATCCTAGGGAGTTATGCTGGTGAAGGCGTCTGTAATTGTTTTTCGAGTAGATGCAGTTTCACTTCGGGTCCCACTTCTAAGTTTGAACTGCTCATACAGGGGCTTGTGACGGCGATTGCAGCAACAACGGTGAGGCACTGTTGGAAAAGGATGTTTTGTTCAGAGCTTTGGCACTTGACCATTTTTTGCCGGTCCGGCCTTCCACCCTTGACTTGGGTACCCTTCCAGCCACGACCCTCCGGCCAAATTCATAAACATTGTCGGCCCCTGCCCCGTTCCGCCCCCTGACCCAAAAAAAAAAAAAGCGTTCGTGATTGAAGCCGCTGCGGGAGGGACGCTCACGGCAGAGGCTCTTTAATTATCATTAGCTGGCTAATTTACTATTCAAACCCGCTGTGGACACGCTTCAAAATACGCCACTAGTACTTTACTACTTACCCAACTGCGTGTGCTGACTTCCATTGCGAGCCCCGCGGTTGGTTTTGTCGTATTGCATAATTATTTGGGTCAAACAGACGGCCAGAAGTCGCAGTCAAGTTACTTATTTATTTTCCACACTTCCCCTCCTTCCCGGCCTTCAAAATAAAAGCATACCAGCAAACCACAATACACAGCAGGTTTGCTAAGGCGTATTTCCGTAAGTAGAGAAGTTACATATTGTAACTTGTTTAATTTACATCTGCTTCTGCTAGGTGCTTTACTGCAAGAAAGTAAACGCCGCTAGCTCTATGGGGCAAATGTCAATTTACAAGACAGCACAGGCTTAGACCACCTTTAGATGAGTTGTTTTGCAATGCTGTAACAACCATATACTGGATTACTCAGTGCTTTAACCCATTAAGGCCTAAAGCACCTGGCTCAACAGCTCCCAAAATCTAAGTTCGTCTTTCGAGTCACCCTTGAAAACCTGACATTTTTGCCACCTACAAAATAATTAATATCTCAGCCACTGTAGCAAAAATAATTCCAAGAGAATTCAAAAGCTTGGACATGTGGCACACAAACTCCACACAGGGAAGCCGCAGCCGGGATTGACCCCACGACCTCTGAACTGTGAGGCGGACGTGCTAACCAGTCAACCACCGTCCCGCCAATATAAAGTAATATATAATATATAATATAATATAATGCAGTTCTTTGTCAAAAACCCAATAATTGTTAGGTTAGATACATTTGAGCAGGCCTGTTTGTTTGAAAATCAATAGCTATTATGCTTTGATGCAGAAGGAAGACCATCAGCCGCAAAGATACATTTGTGTGAAGTTTTTTTATTACATCAGCCATGGCTTTTTGACATTTGAAATAACCACAGTCATTGCTTTTGTCAAGTATTCAGGCTTTTTTCCTGTCAAGGCCTCGGCATGAGCGCTGACTTTGACAAGCAATGGTGACATGTCTGTAACATTCTAATCAATGCAATTGCAAATTAAATTTGTGGTTGAACATGATTATGGGGAGGTGTTGCGTTGGTGTTGATGCACAAGAGAATATGATAGCAATACAAGGTATAAGACTGGTTTCCTGGTAAATTGTGGTTTAGAAGATATGAAGTTTTCTACCCGATGGTCTACATAAGATGTATGGCTTTGTGCGATGTTTCACAAAATGTATACATGGTATAACTCAATAAATTTTCATTCTTACTATTGGATGACAAGTTTACTATTCAGGCTCATGTCCCCTATAATTGTATATAGAATTCTTCAATTGTGCTGCATGTAGAAACAGCACAGGCCCATAGGTCTTGTCTGTCTCATCTATGACTGAAACGTCAGACTTGGCTCGTATAAGTCGGTTGATTCACTGCACTCATTTTCTTGAGCACCAAGTGTACGTAAGTTCTTGCGTCTGTAATTAACCTTTCGCCCAGGGCTGTCAGATCAAAACGAACGTCAACGCTTTTGTCTCTGGTTATTTTTCTTTCATGGACTTATGAGCCACTGCTCCCCAACTCATGCATTCAGACTGGCAGGTTCAATGACAGTTATTGGCATGTGAATAACGATCAAAGGTTGTCACTAATCTAAGGCTGTGTGACACCAAACGCAAGCATAGTGATCACACTGAAGAAGTAGTTGCAAATAGTACAAAGTAGACTAGCACAACTGAAACATAATTCATGTGCGTTGGTACATGTGCAGTATGTTGTGCCGCGTTTCATCAGTATCTAATAAAATTGCTCTTTTCTTCTCTGCTTGTTGTTGCCAGCTCTCAGCAAGTAGACCTCATATATTTTCACAGTCGGAGTAATATGTGATGGCAGGTCGAAAATTATAACTAAACGGTGTCATTATGTTGTTAGACTGACCTGATAAAAGGAATAAAAAGGATGACCTATTATCCTAATGTCATGTCAATACAAATTATGGACTTTTCTTGTTGTGTGGATGTTCACATATTGTAACTTGTTTAATTTACATCTGCTTCTGCTAGGTGCTTTACTGCAAGAAAGTAAACGCCGCTAGCTCTATGGGGCAAATGTCAATTTACAAGACAGCACAGGCTTAGACCACCTTTAGATGGGTTGTTTTGCAATGCTGTAACAACCATATATTGGATTACTCAGTGCTTTAACCCATTAAGGCCTAAAGCACCTGGCTCAACAGCTCCCCAAAACCTAAGTTCGTCTTTGGAGTCACCCTTGAAAACCTGACATTTTTGCCACCTACAAAATAATTAATATCTCAGCCACTGTAGCAAAAATAATTCCAAAAGAATTCAAGAGCTTGGACATGTGGCACACATGCCCGAGTTTATTAATCTTTACAGTTTAATTCGAAGATGTAAAAAATAAAGTGTCAATGCAAGAGAAGCACTACTTTTAATTTAAAAAAATGGTAAATACCATCCTTGTTTCTGTTACAAATGAATATAGAAAATGACGTAGACGTTCTCCCAGCTTTAACGGTAGAAAGATGCAACAGCGCTACCGGCCTTAGTGGGTTAAGTGGGCCGGTACGCAGCGGTACGGAGTACCAGCACTTCTCAATTATAGCCTCTATCATACCGGGACTTCACGAGCCCACAGTACCCTCTCTTGTTCTAGTTCTCTCTTGCAAATTGTGGCACTCATACAACTCCTTCAGTATTTCAGGTACCTCAAAAAAAAAAGAAAAAAAAGAATTACGGTACAGGGGACTTTTATTTGGCATGTGCGCCATCATTTTGATATATCAAAGAAGCTGAAAACATAGTCATAACGTAACACGATGCCAACTCAAAAGCTAACTTCAAATAAAAAGCTTACAAAAGTAATATATTGACACCGATGCAATAGCCTTAGGGGGCTTTTATATTGAAGTTGGTCCACTTGGTGGCCTGATGCTACCTTGACTTGTCTTTTCAACATATTGGTTTGCGTTTTCACGGTTTTGATTGCCATTACATAGTTGCTCCCGACATCATCAAAACACCAGTCCGAAATCATATTCAATCACTAAGAGACTGCAAGTTAATTACGCCGTCGTATGATATGGCACACGTCTCAGCTGTTATCTATCTATCTACTTACCTACCTACTTATCTACTTACCTACCTACTTATCTATCTATCTATCTATCTATCTATCTATCTATCTATCTATCTATCTATCTATCTATCTGTCTATCTATCTATCTATCTATCCATCCATCCATCCATCCATCCATCCATCCATCCATCCATCCATCCATCCATCCATCCATCCATCCATCCATCCATCCATCCCTCTCTCTCTCTCTCTCTCTCTCTCTCTCTCTCTCTCTCTCTCTCTCTCTCTTATCTATCTATTATATATGTATTTATTAATTAATTAACTTAAGGATCTGCTGTTACCCACCGCCTAATTTACCTGGCAACAGTCGAATAAGGGGACTAAAGGAGTGTAACACTTATTTTTTTTTCACTTAAAGCACTGGGATTACTATAATGTCAGTCAGTGGTATACAGTCTTTTGCTGTTATCAAAAGCAAAAAGAAAATTCATGGAGTGTCGTCTTGGTGTTTGTTTGTCCATCTGTTTGTAAATTAGCAAGCTACTTCATTTTATGAATAGATAGGAGTATATATGAATATTTCCTTTGATGTCATAGTGACTCAAGCATTGAATATACATTCCTCCATCTGCACCTTCCTTCCTTCCTTTACCATGCACCACCTCAGTAAAAGTATATGTGGAAATTGGTTTCCTAATTTTGTGTATTCTTGATAGCTATCTAGTATCTATCCTATTATTTACACTTTACACTCTAAAACATAACTCAATTTGGGTCAAAAACGGACTGATGCACTAATTGGGTCAATTTGACCCACCATTTTTTTTAATACAAAACAGCACAATTTGGTGAGGTTGTTTTGTACAAAAAGGACCCATTTTGGGGGTTGTGAGTTTTGCACAGTACTGTACCCAGAATTATTTGAGATACCACATAGATTTTCTGGCGTATGAAATCACAAATTCAGGACTGGTTGCAATTGTTATTAAACACTTCAAAACCAAAGTATGTCTGGATTGCTTCTTTTGGTTACCATAAAGTCTAAATGTAGAATGGGAGTCAGAGCTTTCAGTTATCCATCTCCTCTCCTGTTTCCATAAAGCAAGTTCAGTCCAGAAGGCTTTTATGACTGATGCAGCTGATAAAGGTTGACATTTAAGGCTGGCTCAGACTTGTCTTGATTTATCCCTCAGTTATGTTGCCGTGGACGACTTGTTAGAATGTTCTGAATAACTCTTCTCTTTCCAGTAGTTCTGTGCTTTTTCTTCTCTCTTGTTGCCTCCCACTCAATTTAAATTTAAAAAAACAATGTAGTGTCCATGATTCCATTTGTTGCAGAAGCAAAGGGAAGTAATTGTTGGCACCTCTTTGCTTCCAACCAGCAGTACAGGTCCCTTATAAGGTTCACATTTTTCTCAATTTAAAAGTTTTGAAGAGAAGTGCTCCATACCAAATACCTTTTTTGGCATCCTTCCATTATGCAGTATCAGGCCCCGTACGAAATGGGTGGGACTAGACGCTACAGAATTTTTAGAAAGTGATAACAGGAATCCCTTAAACAAGGTTCAACATTTTCTTGTAATAAATAGCTGCATGCCAAGTAGACAGACCATATTTTTTTTAAATGGACAGCAGAATTAAACAATAACTTCTAAAAAAAAAAACCCATCATCCTATGCACAAACAATGAAAATTGTAGATACCAAATACATTTGACGGCTGCCTATTTCTATTTCCGAACAACCTTAGGCAAATGCCATATTCTGTGGATAATAATCAAACTTGTGTCAGCTGAACACTCAGTCATTGTTAAACACACACCCTATAGACGACAACCTGCAACTGAACTAAAAAAAAAAAAAAGAGTTTGTGAGAAACAGGCGGGAACCAAAGTATACCTCTTGATATGGCAGGTACAATAGTAAAGACTATCACATTACTGCTGTAGATATTAACTATTCATATCCCACACTTTGTGTGCATGCGTGTGCATGTGTGTGAGGGTGTGTGAAAACTCATTTCAGTTTAGGCATGGTTGTTTCCGCCAATCACTTTGCCTCTGTCGGCTGTCTTATGCAACAAGGCACTGCTTTTATTCACCAGCGACCTTATCATCGGGCCTTGGCACCCAATGACGTAATTACCAGACCATGTTTGTGTGTGTGCATAGGTGTGTGTATGTGGGCGCACATGCTCACATGTAAATTATGCCCTACTTTGGAGAAAATAAAACAGCAATTTAACGAGAGGTCTTAGCACTGACTGTTGAGATATTTTGGTCGCTATTGTATTTCCTCACGTGTGTATTGAAAGTGGTGGTGGTAGAACAATAACCTATGGAATAGTAGAATAACCTATATAATAGAGCATACTAAAATTTGTTAACATTTGTTTAGAGGTATAACTATTAAGATGATCAAATTAATTGACAACCACTTTGATCATCGATTAGTTATTTAGAGACTTTAACTTGAATTGATCAAATTCTCGGAATTTCAGCCTCCCAAACGGTAAACATTCTCAGATTTCTGCAATTCTCAATGAAAACCTGACTGATTAGCTTTGTGTTTAATCATAAGGAGACATTTGCAAATATTTAATTTTACTTTGGAAAACATTAATCAACAGTTTTATGTATTTTAAATACAATTTGAATCGGTGACGGGCAGTGAGGTTCATATTTGTGAACTACTGCTCTTCGGGGTCAAATACACAAATCTGAACACAAAATATATTTTCAATTTGTGCAAAATAGAATTTTTGAATATTTGTTTTCAAAGCTTTTAATTATGTTTCAATCAATTCCACACTGCTCAAAAATGTGATAGCAAGAACAACAAAATAATATTTAATATAGGTCAAATTCATTGCTGTTGGATTGCTGTTGCATCTCTTTTTATATAAAAAAAAGCATTTCATCTTCCCTTATGTTATGAAAGCCCCGTTTATTAAAAATTAGCTTGGTGTATGGTATTACAACTACATGTCTTAGGTTTCTAACAGACCAACCTGTGTCAAAGTTATGATGAGTTCATCAAAGTGAATGGAAGATTTGGCTCGTGATGCCCGGTTCAAGAGGGCATATATATATGCGTTAATCCAACCCCCTTCTTACGCCGTCAATTTTTTTTGATCACATGATTAAGGTCTCCATAGCAACCAGCAGCTACATTGATAAAGGGTGCTGGTCACCATGATCTATACACGTATATTGAAAAAAAAAGCTTTAGTGTGCATGTATATTTAAAAAAAAAAGTTTAGAGTCGAGGAGGCATTACATCTGCTTCAAAATATTGATGATGAGGATGAATTTCTCAGCTGACACATGCACGGCTGAGTGCCCCTGCCCCGCGGTGATATTCGGTGATAGGTGATATATATATATATATATATATATATATATATATATATATATATATATATATATATATATATATATATATATATATATATATATATATATATATATATATATATATATATATATATAATCTGAATCCGAACCAACAACATCATCCACTCACTCCATGAGCCATCACCTTACGATGGTGGAGTGGTTTGCGTGTCCCAATGATCAAATTGTCATGTTAGTTTGCAGCATGAGATCAATCACCAGATGCCCATTTCCCTTCATTCAACTCTTGCTTATCACAGGTAGCTTGCTGCTTATGTGAATCACACGCACACATACATACACAGCTTTTAGGTGCCAAGACATTCCGTCCTAATTGTATAACTTGGGAAATACAGTTGACAAGCACAAACCAGTCCCTCTCTTTCTCTACTCATCCCTGCCTTGGTTTGTCCTCCCCATGTTTGTCTTTCCCCGGCCTCCATTTGGCGCTTATGTAATGAGGTGGTGAGAATCTGCTGGCTGAACAAACAAGTCCACATCACAGAGGATTAGAAACTGTCAAACATGACCCACATACTGTGACACCTCCCTGCAGGTGAGGTAAGTGCTGGCCGGTGAAACCCACAATCCCTAAACACTCACTCTCTCTCTCTCTCTCTCTCTCTCTCTCTCTCCCTCTCTCTCGCGCGCGCACACGCAAACGGTACCTTATACTCGCACAGAGGAATCATGTTCAAGGAACAGGGCATTCCATAGATAAATAGCTTGCCGCAAGAAACCAGGTGATTGCAGTGCTGTGCATGTGTTACTGTTAGACCTGTCTCAAGGCCACAAATATAGCTCCCATTGTTCTGCTTTGCCTTTTGTTTAGGCTGTGACTCAACCCACATAATGCACTGACAATTCAGTCTGTGTTTAGAGGGGCTTGTGATTTTCTATTGTCCCCCTATCATTTGTCATCTAATGATAGCCACATTTAAGCTGTTTTGAAGCCTTTAATTGTCTCAAAGGAGGGAATGGTAGTTACACTCTGAGTACGAATATCAAGCATGTTGGGGGTGTTCCTGCTATGTTATGCTCTGGGGCAGTTGGGGGTTAGGTGCCTTGCTTAGGGAAACTAGGACAGTGTTTGGGAAGTAAAAGTGGTCTGTTCAGTGACCACTCCACAGAGGGTGTCTAACCTCTGCCGCAGACGAAATATCAATATGACATACTGTATACTGTTGTCTGTTATGAGATAGTGTCACTGTCAATACACTAGTCTCAAATAGCAAGCCTCCGTTAAAAGGTGCAAAGGTGTTTTGTGACACAAGCCAATCGCGGGTCTTCAATGAATCTAACATGCAAAATCCACACTGGAAGACCAGAGCCCGGATATGAACCCCCAACCACAGAACAGGCAGATGTGCTAACCACTTGATCACTGTGCCGCAGATGAAGCCAAAACATCAAACGGTCTTACGGTTACTCGCGGTACATTATATTTTAAAGACACTTAATTTGTCTCATAGTAAGGATTGTTTTTTTCACCTTGCCCCTTATTCCAACAGTAACAAATCCAAATACCTCCCATGCTAGCAATTACATATTTGATACATCTATACAAATATTCACAAGGAAGTGCAATGAAAGTCATCTGGTAAAACACATTTAAAGCATTCTATATGAAAGGTTTGGTCAACAATCCTTATGAAATATAACCAACGGGCTCAGTTCGAAGTTTGTTTGTTGCCAAGACCGACATTAAAACCTAAGTTCCTAACAATATAAACATGAAACATGAGTCAGGCATTATTCATACTACCGGAAAAGACTGTCCAGGAAACTGGATAAGTGGTTAGCGGGTCTAAACCACAATGTTTACATAAACACGTATTATCTCTTTGTATTCCTGTTGTAATCACTGACTCACCGCTTCATTTGTCATGATCCTCTTGGCAGGCCGGCTAGAACAAAGTCAGTAAGCCTAATGAAATGCATGTACAGAGAGCCAATCTGAACTTGTTAGCATTACGCATCGCCATGACAACATGTAGGCAACCACAACAACAGGAGAGTTGCACACAAGCAATCACGTCAACATCATCTACTGAATGGACAAGCACCAGAAGTCAGCCTGTTTGTGTGCACATTGCATGTGTTTTCTAATCAGGGAAAATGTTTGTTTGGCCGAATGTGTTGTGAAGATGATGTCAAGACTAAAATGTTCAATTTTACCATTGCCAATGCTTGAAGTATTATCAACAGAATTTAGAGCGGTTTATTCTGGCAAGTCTTGAGATAGACTCCCTCTGGACCAATCTCTCTCTCTTGTTTTGCTGTTAGAAAACTCTTGTCTATGCAAGAGACACAACTGCTTTTTTATGTCTTCTCTCATCTTTATAGAGATGTAGTCAGAACAAAATAATGTGGTCTTTAGTCATGGGATGGAATTTATGGGATGTTAAAACTTGTTTATCTGTCATTTTAATAGATTTCTTTAAACAACGACCATCTTCTTACGTCTTTAAAACATTATCTGCAAGTCATTCATCACCTTCACAGAACTAGCTTGTTGTCACGGAGATCCACATTCATGTCATGATGTCCTTGCAAGTACACACTGTAAATGGACCTGTCACAACATCATGACCAATTGCACAATATCATAATGAATGCAAGCGCTGCATCAATCATTCTTTCATTGCAAAGACACTGATGTATTGTTTAAGATTGTCACTGTCAGAAAACTATTAATACAATTAGTATAGTTAGCAGTGTTGCAGAAGTGTACTGCATCATAATGAGAGCAATTCAGAGATTTTTTTTCTAACTACACAGAGCCCACAGGCGGGCCATAGTGGGCAGCAACATGCTTGTGCCCTCCTCACTTGAGGCCCGGATATTTAAAAATAAACTTTTTAAAAAGAAATTAGATTCTTATTCAACTTCATCAAACATAGCTATTTTATTTAGTTTATTACTTAGACATAAAACATAAAGAAAATAACTTTATGGGGAGATTGATAGCCAGCCTTCTACAACAGCCCGAGGGACAAATTGCCCACCTCTACATAATACAAACAATCCCCCCAAAAAATCAATGGTAATACTTATGAGCAGTTTCCGCAAAAGGCGCCATTCAAGACTATTGAGTAGGAGCGGCAGTGCTGCGCAAATAGAGTATGGTAGCATCAAATATATAGAACCAAGTAAGTCTGAAGTATATTAATAATAATTGTCCCCCCCAATGCATATCAGGTCTAATTCAACATGTTTGACCGTAATGGCTGAAAATGTGCAAAGACTGAGGCAGTGAGTGGTCACACATCAAAAGGACAGTGGCGTCACGCTGGCGTGACCACTTTAGAGCGCCTCATTGTTGTGGCATGGAAAGACTGGAGGCTTTAAGCAGATATTCTCAATTAATTTATTGCTCAAACATGTAGTTATGTCTAGCCCTGAGAATGGCACTTGACAAAGTAGCCTCAATTTTTCCAGATTGCAGAGGAATTTGTTTGACAGCTGAGAGTGCTGTGGTTTCAGCACATCTTGTAGACTAGCCCACTGACAGGCCAGAGATATCAGCTTGATTTTTCATGGTTTTGAAGTGTTATTGTATACTTAGCAATTTTTTCAATCAAATTTAGCATGGTTGTTCACAACTCTGTGGGGTGTCCAGTTTAACGCTGTGTGGTGTTCGTATTTTTGTTCCTTAGCCAGTGTTCATGGGTCTGGTGGACCCGCTAGAGTTTTGGGGTTTTCAAAATAACACAATAATAATTTTCTGTTAAAATACTCAACAGATGTTTACAACATCCCAATTACAAGTCATATGAACAGCAAACAATGTTAATATTTGCACATTATTAATTAATGTGCTACTCATTTAAAAAAAAAAATGTAATTAAAAAAAAATCTTGTGCAATGCCTTGTGTCATCTTTTGATAAAAAGAGAAAATGCGTCCCACGGACCCAAACACCATACAAGGATTAACAGACATTTAATCCTTCAGTGGGCTCACCGAAGAATTCAAGGTGGCACGCACGAGAGAAGCCCTGCAGTACCGAGACTCCAGGGACTGCAAGGTGTCATCAGCCGGGACTGAAGTGAGGACAGGAAGGAAGTGGAAGGCAGAAAAGGCCGAGGAGGTGGCTGAGTCACGCCTATGGCAAAAGGCGTTGGTTGGTGTCGTGGCAACAGGGAGAACAGGCTTGGGCTACTTCCCAAAGACCCAAGTCAGCCAGGCCCAGGGGAAAGAGAAAAAACATCTACTCCAGGAGGAGGTCCGAGCAGGTGAGGAGGAAGAGCGAGTGGGCAGGGTGGTGGGACTCCGGCAACTGGGGGCATGGACAAGATGGGAGAGAGCCTTACAGCGCAAAGTTACCTGGCCAAACATCATGCAGGCAGACTTCCACCGAGTACCGCTTCCTTGCGGCGGCAGTCACAACGCCCTCCCTAGCCCAGCAAACCTTCACGTTTGAGCGAGACACCCACCTGCTCCCTTTGCTCCGGAAGAGGCTCTTTGGAACATCTCCTCAGCAGTTGCCCAAAGTCCCTGGCCGATGGTTGCTATCATTAGCGCCGTGACCAGGTACTCAAAGCAGTTGCTGAGAGCATCACCTTGGCCATCAGCAACACCAAACACCATCATGCTCCAAAGAAGGCAATCTCCTTCATCAAAGCTGGAGAGAGTCTTCGCGCACGTCCACAGGCAACGACGGGACTCCTCCACACGGCTCCTGATTTGCATGTTGACTTGGGAAAACAACTGAGATTCCCCCAGCACATCGTAGCATCATCTCTACGGCCAGACATGATCATTATCTCAGAGGCTTCAAAAACAAAAACACATGATCATGCTGGAACTTACTGTTCCCTGGGAAGAGCGGATTGAGGAAGCCAACGGAAGGAAACGTGCAAAGTATCAGGAACTGGTGGAGGAGTGCAGGGGCAGACGCTGGAGGACCTTCTATGAGCCAATAGAAGTTGGCTGTAGAGGCTTTGTAGGACGCTCCCTCTGCAAAGTCCTTGGCCGATTGGGAGTCACAGGGGCGGCCAAGAAGAGGGCCATTCAAACCGCAAGCAAAGCTGTAGAGAAAGCCACGAGGTGGCTGTGGCTGAAAAGGGCAGATCCGTGGGTTGCTACTGGGACACAAGCCGGGACTTGATCACCCTGGCTGGGTCGCCTGGGCGAGGATGTATGATGTTGCGAGACCCGAAACACCCCATGAACCCAGGATACATCACTGATGATGTGTCCCAGTGCATCCAGGAGATGTATCTTTCAAGCAAGAAAATCTAAGAAATGTCAGCACTAGCAATGGTGAGAATGTATTGTTTTTAAAACAAAACATAAAATGATACTCTCTTGAAGCAAATGATGGAAGATGATTGTGAATAAGAAATTTAAAAACTCAGTCTTGGAAAAAAAAACACTTATCTTAAACTTGTTGTACATGTGTTTTGCAGGAGCAGGTGTAGGCGTGCGTCATCATGGGAACTCTCTTCCCAGAGCACGAGTGGACACACGCACCCACGCCAAGCATGCATGTCACACACACACTCTATCTCTCTCTCTCACACACAGACACACACGCACCCACGCACAGCTGAGTGCTGTGCTGTGTGTTGTGTCATGAACCTCACCTTTGCACTACTTTCTCCTTTGGGTTACCTGCCTTATCCCTGCCCCTCTTCTTCTATATTCAAAACTTTTTGTCAAGGTTTCATTTATATGCATTTGGAGCATCCTTTTCCTGTACTAGCTAACAATTGGAGGAACCCAGCGGTGAGAGGTTGCTCTTTCATCTATTTGTAACACACACACACTCTCGCTCATCTCTACGGACACACACATACACACACACAAACAATACACTCACACCCAGACAGTAAGACACACACAAACACAGTCGGGGTATCACAATACAACTTTTTCCGATACGATACCGATATTGCAGCCTAGAGTACTGTCCAATACTGATATCAATCTGATATGATATCATCAGGGATGACACATGCTTTTATTTATTTATTTGGTATGAATAATCTGGATAAATGGTTCGAATAATGGATGGATGTTAGAAGACACTTGATCATGTGATCTGTACTATTCAAACAAAAAACAGTAATAGTGGGTAGGAGAAAATATGACTCATTTATTCCAAATAAACCTCAAACACGAGAATGTACAAATAACAATTCAAGTTCACTTCAGTACATTTAGAATCCATTTTTACTTTCAGTAAATGGTGGGAAAGGAGTCTGGAATCGACCGCCTGCATATGAGTGCTAATATCAGAGATTTTGAATGTAGACCGATAAAACTATTTTGGATCGGGACACCCCTAATCGGCATTAAATAATTTTCCTGTGTGTTCATTGTTTGAGGGTGGTTAAAGATGATAATTTCAATCGTTATTGCATTTCATGAAGTTGCCATCCCTATATGAAACGTTGCAAAGAAACAAAAGGTCACCTTTTTGCTGCAGACATCACAGTGGTTGAATCCTCATATTGTAATTTCTTTGCCTTGCAACGACTACCTGATAATAAGAAGCTAATTTTTCTTTCGTTTTTTTTTGTTTTAAGTAAGAACCTCGAGATTCGCTTATAGAGTGCAGGTTGAAATTTGGGCATAAGCTCCAGCCGCTCCGTTGGACGGCACTTTGTTTATTGGCGACATTTTCTACAGCATTCTGCAGCGGTCATGGTGACTGTGTAAAGTTTGTCTTTTGAAGATGTGGGTAACCAAGTCCTGAATGTCTGCAAGGATTGCTTTTTGTGTTTGTGTGTCTATTCAGTTGCCACGAGTGATGATACTCCTCTGAAAAGGTTAAATATCCTTTCGAATAACGATTTCAGTGGAAAAATAGAATCAAACAACTCATGACTGACCTTATCTAACATCGTCATACAGAATCAGCACAGAGTATACACACAGCTTGAAGTTGACCTGAATCCAGAGGTCCACTGTGGAGATTGACAGCTGCTTTAATAAGCAATGATTGGCTTTAATCTCACCTGAGATGGGCAAATTGCTGACTAATCATAATTGAAGCAAGCGCACACACGCACATCATCACAACCCCTGCCTTTCTTCTCGAACAATGCCTCCTCGATGTCTCAAACTGTGTCTTAAGTTCATCTGGAAATGAAGACGTTCTGTTTGATCTGCACAGGAATTTCCCTCTCCCAATCTGAAGGAATGAGTGAGAGAGAGGCTCACAATGTAGGAGTTAAAAGGACTTGGGCTCCATTGAAACATTGCCCTCTAAACTCCCTGCAGAGCCCCTGGGGCCCCCATTACAGTTCTGGCCTCTATAGATGGAGCCACGGTGCTGAACACTGGGCCTCCTTGTATTTTCTATCTGCCCCAGCCGAGAGCTATTGACAAGCTCCACAATGTCCTTTACAGTAGAGAAGGGCTCTTTTCTCTGAAGAGTGGTTCGGGACTCAGAGAGGGGAACCTCCTTTTGCACAAGGAGCCCTCTCCAAAAGGGGCATCTGCAATCTGTTGCTTGCTCCCAGCCCAGTCCAGCCCCTTCAAGCCCCTTTTATTGGGAAGCGGCAACAAACAAGGACAAATCGACCATGAATTCCCCAGTACCTGGCAGCCGCTACCCGCTTCAGCTCTTTAAATGCTTTCTCCTTCTCTTAGCTATTCTTCAGCGCTCTCTAAGCATTCAATCTTCTCTCGTTCTGTGTTCTTGTGCTCCCCTCAGCCCGTGAAGGCCATTTTTTCCCCAAACTACCCTTTCACTCTTGCTCCCTCTGTTCTGCTCCCTCTGCGTATTATATCCTACGACTAAAGTGGCATTTACTGTACAAGAGGTGAGAGGACTAACGAATGAGTTTCCAGTGAAAGGTCTTTACACAAGGCTGCTGAATGGGAATCTGTTTTACAGGGCATCCACATTTACCAGCAACTAAATCCCATTTTCCTTTCCCGCCAAGTGAGATAAGAACAGATAAGAAACAACAGAGAGGGGGCCCAAACCACAATACAAGGGGTACTCCTGTTCAATGTCTTTTTGGGGAGTAACTGAATACAACAGCATCGACACAATCAGAAAACGTTAGAATTACTTTAAAGTATTGATTTCTCGCTATTCGACTGCAGGAGTGGGACTGCTTTGGCGGGAATATGGTTCCCCGTGGACGCAATTGTGACTTAATTAACTTCAATAGAGGTTTCATGAGTTTCCCCATTACTTACTTAACACAACTTACCAAGACGTGAACAGTTTTGAGGAAAGTCTGTTCCGGCATGACAGTGCACCACTGAACAAAGCAACATCCATAAAAGCATGAGTAGGAGCATTTGGTTCGGAAAAACCTGAGTCTAAACTTAGTGATCAAACACCTTTTGGATTAACCGCAACACAGATTGTGAGGTAAGCCATTTTGTGCAACATCAGTGACTTGGGTTGGACTGCTGAGGTTTAACAATGGGCGTCTCAAAGGATGCTCTTTTAAACACACCTGGCTCCATCCATACATTGTCGATTCAGAGTGGAGTCAAGACAAGCGTTACCTTAGCAACAAAAATATTCCAACTTGTAACTTTTCGAGACTAATGACTAATATTCTATATTGTGAAGCGTGCTTTTCTTTGCTGTGGGGTTTTTCCAGGTACTCTGGTTCCCTACCACGTTCCAAAAACACACATGGAAGATTGACAAGAATACTCTAAATTGTTCATATATGTGAATATGTCTGTGAACGGTTGTTTGTCTTCATATGCCCTGCGATTGGCTAGCGACCAGTTCAGGGTGAACCCTGCCTCTTTCCCAAAGTCACCTGAGATAGGCATCAGCTCACCTCGACCCAAGTAAGGATAAGTGGTACAGAAAATGTATGGATGGATATACAGTATATTTTCACAAATCTAGCTCGATGTACTGTATGGTTACAATGTGTATATTTATGAGATATGTTTTTGTCTATTTTTGCTTGCACAGTTTGTTGTTTTATAGATTATACAGTATATTGGTGTTCAACACATAAACATGGTGAATTTTCCCCAGGTCTGTTGCCTTTTTTCATTGGGTTAGCCATCGCAAGTCTTTTTTCCAACGGTCAAACGAATTGTATGGCTCAGTTTTGCGGCAGAATTCTCCCTATTAATCCAGTCTTGGGACTAGCACTGGATAATTTCGGTGGCAGTGGGTTGGGCCACTGGCCAGAAACTGAACCTGCACTTGTCATGGTTGGGAGGTGGCGAGGGGAACCTAAAAACACAAGTGTGAGATGATAGGAGGATTCAGGTAAGTTTAATGATGATTGGAAAAGCTGGGCTGGATGTGACTGGGAGAGCAAGAAGCGGGACTTGACGTGACTAGGGAAGCTGGACATGACGCGACCGGGGAAGCGGGCGTAGCGAGACAGAGGAAGCAGGGCTTAACATGATTGGGAAATCTAGGCTTAAATCTATGGAACCTAACGAAATGGTACTCGCACTGACAAAGACTCACCAAGACACAGACAGACTAGGACAGGCAGAGACACTGTCAATAACCGGGCAAGGACTGAACGAAAACAAGGAACTTGAACACAGGCATACTGACGAGATGATGAGAAACACCTGGACGGCTGGACGACGAAGACACAGGGTAGGTAAGAGGGAGCTGATAGGCTAACACTAGAGAGTGGAAGGCACACAGTGGACACAATAATCATGACAGACACAGAAACACTGAGCAAAACATGAAATTAAAAAAAAAAAAAAAAACAGACCAAACATGACAGCACTAATTATTTGGAAGGCAGCATCGTGCAACGTTACTCAACTGATCAGTTTATCTCATTTTCCACAAAATAATCAGACTGCTGTGACCTGGAGAAACCTGTAGAATCCTGAAAATATAACATGCTTGATTCAAATATGGTTGTGACTCTGAGTATCATGATGTAAAAAGTAAAAGTGGTGTGTAAAACCTATTTAGGAAAATTAACACATTCACCACCATGGACGACATTACTTGTCTTTTCACAATCCCGGGAACTTTTTATTTTCCCCACATTTTTTCAAACGTTAGGATAAAACAGGGTCTGAAAATGGCTTGCAGTGAATGAGTTAATTATCACCCAACTAAAAAAGTAAAGAAGAGTAAACTAAACAAAGAGACCCCTTTGTCACATCAACCCTCTGTCATATCCTCACTACCACAAGCCATAAAACTGAGGGGATTCAGTCATCCAGGGTCACTCGCTCCTCTGTGCACATCTGCTGTGCTGGACAGCAAGGCTGGCGGGCGGGGCGAGGCGAGGCGAGGGGCCGATTCAGGGCCTCGTGGTCAAGGCACTTGTCTTTGGAAAGGCAGAGGGAGCTGGCAGCGGATGGAGGGGGGTGAGATGCCACAGAGTAGTGTGCAGGCTTCCATGGAGATACTGTCTTACAGTGTTTACAACCTCCCAATAGTTTGTCCAGCCTCTCCTCCCATCGCTCTATGCCTCCACAGGCCCACTGTGTCCTTCCTCTTCTAATGTAAATGTTGGGGGCTGGCAGGCTGATGGGTGTGTATGTGCGTGAAAGACTGAGTAACTTGTTTTGGTGATTCTCTGCCTTCCTTCTGTGCCCTTGTTCAGGCAGTGCTTTACGATGTCAGCCTTTCATTTTGCAAGTCCCCCTCCCCCCGCCAGCTCTCTCTTCGTCCAGGCCTGCTGCCCGCCAAAGGGCTGCTGTTAGTGCCATTGGACTTTCACGCTGCCTCCTATTAAAATGAGTGAAAGGTGGCCAGCCTTAAGAGTGCAGTCTGGCTCTGCGCAGTGGGCATCTGCCATTGTTTATATGCCAGTCCTGAGACCTGGCCAACAGCTTTTTGTCTAAGATGGAGAGTCAAAATCATTTCCAAGCACTCAAAAACAGGTTTGTTTTCATCCTTGACACCAAGACTAAAACCCTAACTCTAATAGAAATAAAGGAGAGGCTCTAGTCGTGTCTTTCCAAAGTTGTCTTTCCAAGAAGAACGTGTCAAAACGTCCTGCAACAACTGGTCCTATGCCACAACGCTGTGATTTCACGACACTAAAAGTACATTATATGAACACAAATATTGGTACAGAAGCCCATTAGTCCAACAGGATGGACGAATATATTGAACTGGTACTATGCAAACATAACACTTTTCGAGATGTAATAGTTATATTTGTCTTTATGTCAGCAAAAATACAGCAAATAACACAAAGCACCCAACCGTAAAATATTACGATTAAATAAACCTAATAAATGCAATGATTACCAAACCAATTATATTTGCTAAGCCTCTTTGACGAGGTGTGTTTTGAATGGTGTTCGATAGGTGGGGGGCTTAGCGGCTGAAGGTTCATGACCCCATGGTGGTCAGATGGGTGCTAGGTGGGACAACTTGCATCTAGTGACAAAGACACAAGCGAATGGAGGTGTGTGTTAATATGGAGGAGGTTGGTGAGATACTGAGAGGCAAGTTTGGATGTATTTAAATGTGAGGAGCAGGCTCTTATACCGTATTAGCCACCCGCAGAGGCAGAAAGCCAGTGGGATCATTGAGGATCCCTCCCACCTTGGACACTCACTTTTCTTTCTCCTTCCATCTTGCAAAGTCCACAGGACATTAAAGTCTAGAACCACGAGGCTCAAAAACAGCTTCTACCACCAAGATGGGAAATGATTCTGCCCACCACCTACCCATACACCCACACACATACACACGTGAGTGCTATATAATGTTCCCAAAAAATCAGTGCAGTATCTAAATTATGTAAATAATCTATTTACTACCACATCAGAATACAGATGTATTCCCAAATGTGAATGACTGTATGGTCTGTAAATAAGTGTCTTTCTGAATATTGTGTGCTTTTTTTTTTTTTTTTTTTTAACTCGGTAAAGCAAGTTGTGAGACGCCTAACTGATTTTCATATTTCCTGTGACTGTGATAATAAAGCTGTAGTCTTCTATTCTGAACATAACCAAACCAGCCCTGTACTTATACTTAATTGCACTCAAAGTGGAAAAGGATAATTCACAGAGGCAAGTGGTAAGAAACGGGAAGAATATTTACATGGCCTCAGCAGTGAGTTTGGGACACTCATGTGAGAGAGCAAGCCAAAATGGTTGCATCACAAAATTAATGGCAGTGTTCCAAACACAGTGAAAACCTGGTTCAGTGTCTCTGGAGACAATTGCTTGCCATTTCAGCATACAGCAAGTGGTGATATTTTTTGGATTAACAGATTTTATTGGTGCAGAAACTCGAGTCGGCCATTGTTGCTGCAAAATCGTTAAAAGGGCCATACATACATCCATACAAGTCTACTGCACAGTCAATCATGAATAGGTTTGAAAGTTGACATCCTATTGTGTTTTCCTCCCCTGCACCTCTTTGCAGAATAAAATGTCCTCCAAATATTTCTTTCCTAAGGACAGCACATCAAAACAATGAATTCAGGCTACTGGAAATCTCTTGATTCGTCCAGCTGAATGGAAAATCGCACCCATAAAGGCAGCCTACCCAGTAGTTGTGATTGAATGTCAGCCAAGAATTCTTCAATTCTCCTCACTGCGTTATTTTCAAGTGGTGCAATAAAAAATAAAAGTACTTTTAATTTTTGGTTCCACATGAATAAAATGTGGTAAAATTATGTCATTTTCCCTTCTTTTCCCTCAATAATAATCAAATGATATTTGTTATTTCAACACATTTTAATCATGCGCAAGCGATGTACATTTTTGTATTTCGAAGAGTAGTAGGAAGAGAAATAGAAGTGGCTAGGCTAGCTGTTATTTCTGGTAACTAGCTTGCAGTTGCAAACATTTCTTGTCATTTATAATGGGTGAATGACTTTGGGGACACATACAAATCCTCAGCACAACTTTGCTCTTTTACTTGTCTCTGGCAACAGCACAAGTCAGCGAAACTTGGTGTTGATCACACGCAGTAAGGATTTGCGATCAGAAATGGTGAACGGGCCACAATCATTTTCCGAGCAGACTGGGGAGGGAAATGACCTTTCCCAGAGAATTAATGCTGCATTCCATGAAAGTGGGACGTTAGAGTTTTCCGACCTCCGACCAGGAAAAGTGCACTGGAATGCCATTCAAACTGGGAGGTCCAAGTCCCAAAGTTGGAGAAAAAATATCTACGCCGACTTTGCCGAGTTGCTTCTATCTGACATCACTTGACAATGACATGTAGACACAGACTGTCAATGGCAAAACAGAAATTACAACAATATAAGTAGAATCTTATAGTCGTCTGACATAAATTACTGTAAAACAACATGATTTGTACTGATTATAAGAAGATATGCCACTATGCCCCTGCCTGAAGTTATTCGGTACAATGTATGAAATGCTTATCAGATAGATTCCTTCATTTATAGAAATACAGGAAATGATAAAGGCTATAGGCCAAAAAACAATCGCAATCAGCCATCTTTGTTGTTTACTTTGGCATGGAACGCTTTGAGTTCGCAAGCGGGATAAGTCTGCCTTCCCATTTTTCTCGACTGAGCATAAGATTGAAAAGGAGACACATGGGGGGTTCCCTGGTGTCGGTGTCAATCAAATTTGTCTTGTAAAAAGCCCTGTGCACAGGCTCCACCCCTCAATGACTGCTAATAGTCAGGTGCTTCTGTTCTTACCCAGAAATCAATCAGCATTCTGTCAGTTGTCTGGCTCTGTGAATAGCATTTATTGCATGTGTGTGTATGTGTGTATGTGTGAGAAAGAGAAACAATGTGTCAATATAGAAGATCATGTGTTCACGTGTATGGTTGCATGTCTGTGTAGATAAGGGAAAAAAGGAGAAACTTTATTTGCTTGTTTCTTTGCATGCGTGTGTCCTTTTAGGTTGCATATAAAAAGAGGAGGCTCTCATCCTTCCCCTCAGTCCAGCTGTGCCTCTTTTTAGCCGCACTTCCGAAGCTCATCAAGTTCGCTTTTTTTACGCCTACCCCGACTCTATTCAGATTGACACACACACACACACACCCACGCACACACACACCCACACACACACACACACACACCCACACACACACACACATGCGCACACACACCCCGACACACACTTTTCCCCATCAGTGCACTTGACAAAATCTGGGTCTAACGCTGCACATCAAAGCCAGAGTGAGGGGAAACAGCCTTCGTAAAGACTGTTAGGAGACCCCCCCACATCCTTCTCCTCCTCTTGGGACCCCCTGTTCATCTCTTTTGTTGTGTCACTTCTTTCTTCTCGCCGCTCCTCCCACTACTCTTTTCCCCTACCTATCCTATTTATTTAGGAGACTGTATAAAGAAGATGATTTCCAAGTTCATAAAAGTCTTCTGCTTCGAGGTTTATTGTGGTATTTAGCTGGGTGTCGGGCGAGAGTGTGAAAATCACGATGCCCGAAAACTTTCTACAAGGTTATACTTTCACCTTAAACATATCTCTCTGAAATGGGAACAAGGAAGGTGATGGAATGTGGAAAAGATGGCCAGATGTGCCTGTTTGCTTAATTTGAATCTCAACAGATACTGGAAAACCGCTTTCAGTGTTACTAACTAATGAATTACCATTATTGACATCGAAGTCACCAATACTATTGTCCCACTCATTGTTCAACAACAATTTATGACTAAATTAAATTTGACGTTCACTTCTTTCAGCCTGTGAACATACTCCCCGTGTTCGATATTTCACTTTTGCCCTAACTATAGACGGCATCATTGATTGTCCTCACAATCAATGTCTATCAAACCGAAAACTGTGACACACGAAAATGTGTCATACAAACTGTGGACTTTGTGAATTGTCCGACCCCTATTTACGTCATCCCTGTTTCAAGTGTAAATTTGGAAAGAGCCTTTCAGCAATAAATATGATCAGAGCGACATTTTGAAGAGCAAACCAATCTTTCAAACATTTTTCTCCTCCCTAGAAATTGGTATTAATGGACCTGATCCTGTGGACTTGTATTTTGATAAGGCTTTGGAATATTTTTTTTTAAGGAACCATGTAAAATTCTTTGCCCCAGTGAAAGGTGCAAAGGTAAATTTAACAGTTACTCCTTTTGATTTAAGTTCCCTACCTTTTTTTTTTTTAAAGAAATTTAAATTGATGTATTTAAATAATCCATTTTTTTTTTTTACTGAAAAAATATTTGAAGTTATTTAGCAAGTGTTTCATTTCACATGTTCCATTAATTGATAAATTAATTAAAGTAAGAAATGGGATATTTTTATTGAAGTTGAGTGTTTGTGTAATTTAACATTTAAACATTTCACTGAAGCATAAGAGATTCATGAAAGACAAGGTTTTCTGTTAAAACCCAATCAAATCAAACACCCTTTGTGGGATGGTTGTAAGCAGTGATGTGCAACTGCATATTAAAAATAATCGTATTTCCTGGTTGTACACAATGCATTACAGTAACTGAGGTTGTTCATGAGATATTCAATGTTGTGGTTAAACACACTCATGTGAAGAAATATACAGGAACTTTCTTGCAAAGTCTTGCAAAATAATCACCAGTCATAAGAAATAAATAAAGACACAGGAGGAAATGATTAACCTCTCTTGTAAGGTTTCCATTTAGGCTTTTGGTGGCTCTGAAGACATGCTGAACTGTGCAGGATGACAACATAGAAAACAGAATGATCCAAATAAACAACTAAGCAATCAAAAAGACAGTTGCTGACAAACACGCAAATGTAAATAAAACATTTGCATGTATTTTTTTCATGAGGACTAAAAACAACAACCAAATTTAGAAAGAAATACAGATTATAGAAGGCCTGTATAGCTGTTAGTTGGTACAACTTAAGAGTGTACTAATTGGAAGGCAGCTAAAACCACATCAGTTGTACATCCAGTACAGGAACACAAACAGGAGTTAAGCATTGTATTCACGACAAAACATTTACAAAGCTGCGTATGAGTTGCGCTTCGCTCTGCAAATATTGCGTTGCTACCACATCACATACAAAACCGCACAACACCACATACACTTCCTGTGCCTGCAGCGGAAATCATCACTGAAAGATGACATAAAATAAGCAGGCAAGCAAATCCGCTTCTCTGTTATTGTTGAATTCCGACTAAGTTTATGTATCTATGTGTGAGTGTGTGTGCGCGTACTCTTGTTTACGTCAGAGTGTTTGGGTACGTTTGCAAGTCTCTGATTGAGTAGAGTTAATGTAGCAGCATCCAACAGGCTATGGACCGACTCAATGTGGGTAAACAGAGGGACAGATGAATGAGAAACACATACAGTACGTGCCGCTTCCCCATGTCGGACTGCTTACCAAGTAGCCCTTTACTCCCTGTGAACACAGTGATGATATAGTGCTGACTGGCAATGGACACTCCCTTTGGGCCGCTGATGTGCCACAGACCATCAATGGATGCATGAGTAAGACATTGTTTTGAATGAGCACAGGCTGTCCTGAGTCTGAACGAAGCGGAGTGACTCATTCGTGGACTGTACGGATGGGACATGAGAGGAAAGTTGTGACATAAGCAGAAATCTCACGCAGGCACAATGCAACTATTGACAGTCGTCCTGTGCATAATGACAATAAACAGCGTGCCTCCTCTAACAACAATGATGTTTAGACCTTTTTCACAGAATGTCCTGCAAATGTTGAGCTTAACTGAAAATAAAACCTCATCAGGGTCAACAATATATTTATAATATCAGAGATCTTCTCAGGTGGACAACCTAAAATACGGTGATACCTTGACTTATTCCATTTTGTTTGCGCACATTGGCTGGGTAGCGCTGGGACCTTTGTGCCCATATGAAGAAACTGCTGATTTCAGGTTAAACATAATAATCATATAGAGTTTGTTTCATTTCTGAGAGATACATCTTCATCAATAAAAGCCTGAAAAGCCTTTGACCATCAGCATTAGTCCAACACAGATACAAGAAAGTGGAAATAATGCAGTGTACTGTGCTGTCTTCAAAAAGAAGTGGAGACAGTCTGCTTGTGTGCTCATTTAAGTTAAGACGAACATTTTAAGCAGCTAGACAACGTAAAAGGCAAATGAAAGTTCCATATAAACATGCAAGCCATTAGCTGTGATAAGTGCAAGATTCTCTTTCCTCATCTGATTGCATGCGATACTAATCATCGCTCATCTCCCTGACATCAGCACATTCGAAGCCCATGCATGCCATCTGCTTTCTTACGTACGTACGCTGCGGTTTCTCAGCCGGCACTGCAGTACACTCACGGCCACAGATAAGAGCTGTTTATCTCTTTTCTCTGGCATCCTCGTCAACACACAACCTCTAAATCTGTCTCGCTCTGCCTCTTTTTTCTACTTTGCCGCCGTGTTGACGCAAGTGTAAAGGCTGCGGCCATAAATGTGTTGTGCTGAGTTGCGCTGTAGTGTTTCCTGCAGAGGCATTCGTGAACACATGCTGCCGGATGGTGTAGTAACACACTTGGACATGGACAGGATGCATGCACTGCAATACCCCTCCTAGACTCTATAGTTAATACAAACCAGAAGACATGTCATCAGTTCTCTTGACAACACCAACCTTTAAAATGAATTAGCGAGATAAACCTTGCATACATTTATGAAAAGGCTTTAGCAGACATAATGGACAGGCTTCCTAACCTCAAAAAGAGCTTTTGAATCTTCTGCTGTTGCAAAATCCAGAGAACTGCATTTTCATTTAACTTGCAATTGAGGACCGAAGTGCTTTTTTACAATTTGGGTCAGTTCTGTCAAACACTGTGTCAAACTTTACCCTACAGTATGCTACCAAACAGGAGTTCCAGTTCACATAACTAAATAAAAATCTTCAGTATTCATATTTGGTTAAAATAGAATGTATTTACAAATAGAAAAAATGCATTAGGACACTGAAAAAGGTTTGTCATTGTTTGTTTCTATTTTCAAATTCATATATGTCTAATTTTTTTTGTTGCTGATTTTGCACTCTAAAAACAGTTGGGTTAAAAATAACACAATTTTGGGTCAAAAATGGACCAATCCACAAATTGGGTCAATTTGACCCACCTTCTTGCATTGTTTTGTACAAAACAGCCCATTTTTGCGGTTGTTTTTGCAGAAAACCACCCAGAAAGTTGGGTCAAATTGACCCAAATTGTGGATCGGTCCTTTTTTGACCCCAAATTGTGTTAATTTTAACCCTAGTGTTTTTAGAGTGTCGTTGCTGTATCATGGATTAGTGAAAGAAATGTCCTAGAGGTGTGCTGGGCTGGGAGGGGACAAAGGACAAAGACAAAAAAAAAAAATGGCAGGAGAATGAGTTGGCGATGGACATGTGGCGGTGGGGGTCAGACAGAGAAAGTGGGATAACAGAAGAGTGGGAGCGATGGCGTGAGAGAGCAATTGTCCCTGCTGGAGTCGGGTACGCTCGTGGTTAACCAGAGTTGGCAGCACCTCAGCTTGACCTTAACCCCCTTATGCTGCCTCTCCCCTCTGATCCCATTAGGGACAGGCACCATGGCAAGACCCCTCTTACACATACACACACACACACCCGCACACACTCCTACACACCCATACAAGCTCTCCACTAACAACCAGCAGCCCTTGTTTTCCCCTACCGTATCGTATACCCCAACTCTGGTAGAGCTTCTGCTATGCGGGGGCCCAGGACAACTTTCAGGCCCACGGAACAAACAGGCCGCTAATGTGGGCAGACAGGGCAGACAATGAGAGGCATGCAGACAAATGCACAGGGAGAGCGTGAGGGTTGCATTATGCTCTCTGGGAGTGCACACGGGCCACCGAGAGGACACATGGAAAGATAATTACGTGAAGAACAAAACACTAAGTTCAGCAGACACTGCAAAGCCACCGGCGTTCTCTACATGCATGCTGTTTCTGGCCAAAAAGTAAAAAAAAAAGAACTCGCAGGCCTGCATTGATTGAAGGAAGAAATGTTTTCCAAAATTAGCCAAGACGACAGTTAGGTCTTGGCCATATTGTTCCCGAATACTCCATTGTCCAATTTTCGAATTGTATGTGTTTCCAAACTTTTGACTGGACTCACACACACACTCACTATAATGACTGTAGGGAATACCAAGCCTTTTAGTGCCGTACACTGCGACAATGAAGCCTTTTAGTGATGTACACTGCAACAATATATGGGAAGATTTTTTTCTGAACCGTGTCGGGATTTCTTGACATATCAATTTTTGGATCACATTGGTGAAGAAACTCCGACCTAGTTAGAGACTAAGAAGGAAGTCGAGGCCACAAAAGCCCATAAAGGCTCAAGTAAACATAGCCTTGTCTGATGCTTAGTGCTATTTTGGTATGGGTTTTTCACACACACACGCACACACACACACACACACCCACACACACACACACACACACTATGGCTATATGCAGCGTTTATATATAACGTTTATGCAGCGTTTGTATATATATATTCCCTTACTTTAACTCTGGCTGAAAAAAGTACAGCTCCAGCCGAACGGTTATATACATGTATGTTTAACTGAAGTATCTGGTCTAAGATTAACAAAAGCAGGTCACATGAATATCTCTTTATCCTTGTTACTTAAAGAACTCGTTATTTAATGTTTGGTTGTATTGTCTGTTTGAAATTTTTGGGTGAGGCTAATCATTCAAATCACAGTGTTCACAACACTTAGCCTCACTTCCCCCTGATCCCTCACAGGCTCATACCTGTTGATGAACATTCAGCCAGTGGCTCAGAGTTGCACTTAAATATGCCCACACACACACGCACACGCGCATACATACACAAGTTGAGGCATGCCACCGCACAGAGCATGCCTTCCCCTTAGGCACATCGGCCATCACATCCACACGTAAGGCAGGCATTTAGCAGCTGATAATGTATATGCACATGCACACTCAATCGCATGCACACACACGCTCACACATTCACCCTCAAGCACACAGGCCCTATTATACAATAACAAGTGGGAAAGACTGTTGACAGGATCAAAAAGCATCAGAAATTGTTTGTGTTTAAACATAACATAAGGTATACTGACAAACCTAATGCAATAAAAAAAAACTGCTTTAAAATGATAATAATGTTCAGTATGGATTCTTTTCAGAAAGGCATTATTCAAGCCAAATGTTTATCTTGGATTTGTAGCTCGAAATGTACTACATCGCAAAGTGTTGCCACATGAGATGTAGTAAAACGCAGACAATTCTTATCATGATGCAGAAAAGCTTTACATCACTTTACAGTAAACTAAACCCTCAGTAATAAACATTTATTAGTTATTCTACAGTTGAAATGAGGATGAAATAGCCAATTTGCTCTGCAATTTATGCCGTGTAAGTGAGCTCACATTATACTGTAGGTGTGTTACTAAAACTGCCTATAACTGTGAATAAACCTGAATATTATTTTAAAGCCAACTATAAACCGAGACTGAAAAAAAAAACAATAATGCGCTGGATATGGAACATGTTTTTATATGAGCTAAACATCCATCCATCCATCCATTTTCTATACTGCTTCTCAAAAAGGTCACGGGTGAGCTGGAGCCTATCCCAGCTAACTTTAAAGTAGGAAATCAACCAAAACAGATTTTTTTCAAGAATATGTTCCCAGCGGGCCCACTAGTTGAGACACGGCATTCAGATTAATATTGCGTTTGTGGAATATGAGTTAAGCAGCAAAATCCACCACGTTTTAGCCATCTCATGGGGCGGCCATTTTGTCACAACTACTCACGGCTCAGCATCAGAGAACAGGTCAGCCGTTGATGGCATTTTCAGTCGACAGAAGTGACAAAATGGCCGCCTCCTGAGATGGCTGAAAACAGGTGGAGTTTGCTGCTTAACTCATAGTCCACAAACACAATATTAATTAGAATGCCTTGTCTCAAGTAGTGGGCCTGCTGGGAACATATTCTTGAAAAAAAATAGGTTTGGGTTGATTCCCACTTCAAGCGAGATGCGAGTTTCACCCTGGAATTGTCGCCAGCCAGTCGCAGGGCATATATAAACAGGCAACCATTCTCACCCACATTTGCACCTATAGTTTACAATTCACGAACCAAGGACCTTGTGAGTGTAAGGCAGACATACAAGCCACTACACACTGCACCACCCGGAGGTAAATTGAATTGAATTGGTGGTGTGAATAATAAATTGGGCTGCTTTGACAGAAATCCATATAGATGTGACCAATTAGAATATGTGCTTGTTGGATTATAAAAGACAGCTGCTCAACTCATTTCGTTTTTCTTTAAAAGAGTGTCACTGTGCCAGAAAATAAATCAATCTTAAAATAGAGAGCTGTTTAATAAGGCACATGCCGCCATGTAACCACGAGGGGCTCCTTTTGGAAACATTTCAGTCCTTACAGTGCGATAAACGTAGCCTGTGACTACTGCTGCTACTGTTACACCTCCAGGAAAAAGAATTTCAGGAGGTCAACTCCCACTTCACAGGCCAACAGTGCTCGAGCATCCTGGGGCTCTTGCTCCCTTTGCACAGTAATGGGATTAACGTTTCCAGAGGGCAGATTAATGGGCTCCAGGTCCCACCCTGGTTCCACTGTCACCATAGGTAATTAATTCCTATCTGATGCATCCAAGATTATTGGCAGTGTCACAATGCAAATGCTCCTTTGTGATGCTCATGAGCTCAAACAACACAAAATGCTGTAGAACATAAAAACTCATTGGATGCAACAAAATATTGTGATGTGTCACGTTATCATTACTCAAGCATTTCATCTTTCATTTTGAAGAGAATTTGAAGTGTTGTTATCGGTGTCCCTAAAGTGGGAGTCAATCCAAGCATATTTTTTTCAAGAATATTTTCTATGCAGGCCCACTAGGTGAGACAAGGCATTCTGATAAATATTGCGTTTGTGGAATAAGACTTAACCCACACGTTTTAGTCAACTCTGGGGGCGGCCATTTTGTTACTTTTGTCGACTGAAAATGACATCACAGCTGCTCAAGGCTGAGGTAACAATCAATCACAGCTGACCTGTTTTTTTAAGATGAGACGTGATTGGTCGTTACCTGAGCCCTGAGCAGTTGTGATGTCATTTTCAGTCGACAGAAATGACAAGATGGCCGCCCCATGAGATGGCTAAAAGGTGGTGCATTTTGCTGCTTAACTCATATTCCACAAACGCAATATTGACAGACTACCGTGTTTCAACTAGTGGGCCTGCTGGGAACATATTCTTTTTAAAAAATGTCTTTGGGTTCATTTCCCTCTTTAAAGTATCTTCACACACACATGCACACACACACACACACACACAGGCATGTACATACATCTGATATGGCTCCTAACCGGAAAGTATGTGTCAATGTGATGTGGTATCGGTGCGTACAGTATCTGGGAATTTTTTACTAAACCCGATACTGGTATACAGTATATGGAAGCCCATTCCCGCCAGTAAAAAAAAATAAAAAATCCACCAGTAAAAAACATTTTTTTTTTTTCTTTGGAAGAAGCCATTCCCACTAGTAAAAAAAATAAAACCTTTTTTTTTTTTTTGAATTGTAGAAGTCCCTTTCAGCCAGTGGAGAAAAAAAAGGTTGGGAGGGGGTGGTTGCGGCTCTCAATTGTACTATGTCCGCTAATAATGTTTGATATAGATATATTTGGAATTTTTTTTTTTTTTTGCGGGAATGGGCTTCCATAGGTATATGTATCATTGCATCCCTAATTATTTACTTCTGTGTTGTTGCTGTAGCCAAGTAATTACATCATCAAATTCTCTGATGAGATTTTTAGTTAAAGTCTTTTACACTCTGGTGACAGCCTCTCTGTCTATGCATCCAGCCATTATCTATACCGCATATCCTCACAAGGGTCGCGGGGCGCGCTGGAGCCTATCCCAGCTGTCTTCGGACAGTGTGCGGGGAACACCCTGAATTGATCGCCAGCCAATTGCAGGGCACACAGAGACAAACAAACATTTGCACTCACAATCACACCTAGGGGCAATTTAGAGTGTCCAATCAACCTACCATGCATGTTTTTGGAATGTGGGAGGAAACCGGAGTACCCGGAGAAATCCCACGGAGGCACAGGGAGAACATGCAAACTCCACACAAGTAGGCCGGAGCCGGGATCGAACCCACGACCTCTGAACTGCAAGGGGGACGTGCTAACCAGTCGACCACCATGCTGCCCGCCTCTCTGTCTCTCTGTAAATATATTATTTGATTTCTAGGTGTGAGATGAACCATCTTTGTCTTTTACCACCAAAACTAAAACTAGAAAATATCTTTGACCCACAAGAAGTACAGTATACCTTAAATACTTGGGCATTCTGATTGACAAATCTCTCAGATGGAATTTTCATGTTGATCTGTTATGTGCAAAACTGTCCCAAAGACTGCACTTGCTTCACAGACTGGCTGTTTGGTGTGACTGAAAAAGTCATGACAACGACAGATAGGTTGGCAGTAAGTTTTGGCTCATTCACATGATGGTGGTTGGTAGGAAAAAAATATCCTTCCCAATTGTCAATATTTGATCAAACCGAGCTAGTGCCATCTCGGAAACGTTACAAAGTGGATCAGCTACAAAAAATGTGAGACACAAGTTTGCCTTTCTACTGAAATCTAATGCTCTCGCTATAAACAAAGAATCTGAGAAAACTCGAGACTCTAGTTAAATTATTTCATGGAAAGAGTTTGCTCACAATCATCTGATATTTTACTATTTATTAAATAGGTGCAACAGGTTTTCATTTCATATTAAAGTGCCTTTTACACTATCCCAAAGTGTATTTTAACATTATTTATCAGCAGCTCTTACATCTGCTTTGCTGTTTGGAACAACTTTTTCCGTTACATTGATTGTTACATTGCTCCAAAGTGTCTCATTGCGTCTTTTATGGATTGTGTGTGCAGTTTCTGTTGTCTGGTGTCTATTGCATTTTTGTCATTGTCTCCTAATGTGACAGAATACGTGCAAGCGCAGCAATGTTACATCCAAAGAAAATTTGCCTATAGGATCGTAAAGGTCATAATCCTAATCCTAAATTTTGGTGATCACGATTATGACTCATTGTTGGCAGGAATATCATTGTAGTACAGTACTTCCATTGATTCTGTTATAGCATGTCATACAGTATATATATTTCAAATGTAATAATAGTAACACAAACTACATAAAATCAAATATAATTGCATTTGAATTATGACAATTAAATTACATTTATATTATGAAAATGATTATTTTATAGGTATTGTGGTATATTTGCATGACTTCAATGACAGTGTGAATGGTTGTTTGTCTTGTGTCCTGCCCCCAACAGTCCAAGGCTGTATTGTAGTTTATCCACCTTTCTCCCAAAGTCAGCTGGGATAGGCTCTGACAGGTTTGGACATGAATTTCTGTGGCTGTCGCTCTCTCACCAACATGTAGCCTATGCATAAATTCACAACAGTTCCAGTGATTTTTTTTCCTTTTTTTTTTTGGTACATACACTATCAGGGTTAGGGGAAGGACACATTGGGACGGCATGGCTCATTGGTAAAGTGTTCCTCTCCCAACCCAGAGGTTGTGGGTTCGATCCCCAGCCGTTGTGTCATTGTCGAGGTATCCTCGAGCAAGATACTGAACCCCCAGTCACTCCTGATCCTGTTATCAGTAGGTAAATGAGGTACAGTGTGACGCGCTTTGAATACCAAAGGAAGAAACGCGTTATACAAGTGACAGCCCATTTACCAATTTCACATAAAACATGAATAAAAACCCAAGAGAAATAAAATCAGAAAGGACAAAATATGATGGGGTTACATGAGCCATTCATTACATTGGCTATGACAGAAAACAGGGCTGTGTGATCCTGAGTCATCATCATGAGTGATGAGGGGTGGCAGCACAGTTATATACTTTACTCAATACTGACCCCTAGTGTTTTTTTCACGTACACTTTAAAAAAATACACATGAACTGAATCACTGTAAACTTAGAATAGTTTTAGAATTGTCCAGAGCATAGTAACTCTCTAAATCATCGAAAGAATGGGGAAAAAACACTTCAAGATCAGCTCACATACATCATGTTAGTGAACTGTGGAACTGATCTGAGAGATTTCTGCATTTGAGAAAAGGCAGGTTCTGGTCTTGGGGCTCACTGTAACCACCTCAAAGACCACAACATATAAGTAAGGTGGTTTTGTGCAGGCACAACTGCACAAACACTAATGGAAGTAGTGTCTCTGGAGACCTTGCTTTGGAGTTTTCCACATGGCCCAGCTGGCAAAAGTTAGAGCAGGGTAACAATGTGCCTGCAGGACGGGCCAGTATGGGTCCAGGATGAGGACCCCTCGGTCCTGCTGAAAAGCTCCTATTGTCCGACTCCACCTCCATCAGAAGCCATTAATTATGGGCCGTGAAGCTCAGATCAGCTCAGTAAGAAAAAGTCCTGCTTTCACACTCACACACACACACTCGCTGCCCAACTCTCCTCCCTTGTCATGCTACAGCATGCAGTGCAGAGACTGATGGGACCCTACTCCTCTCCCCTCCTCTGCACTCTTTTAATGAATCCAAGCTGACCTCTGAGCAAAGCCCTGTTACAACCTTTGCTTTTTTAGAATTACACCTTGAGGCATGAGAGGGCAACGGAAAGAAGGAATACGTATATCCTCAAAGGTGTTTAGACATATTTGTGTTGAACTGAGATTCTAATGGTTTTCATGTGTCCATTCTATCCCACACCATCTGTAGAACCATCTACAGTGTTCAAGCCAAGTGTGCATATGACAAACTTCATTTGAAATTTTGCCATGAAAACTTAACATGTCCTGCCATACAGAATGAACTGCAGAGCTCATTTCACTACAACACACAGAAACCTGCTTGTTTAATACGACATACAATCAGCATTTATTATCAATAGTGCTGTCAAACAATTAAATATTTCTAACTCATTAATGGCAAAATTTTCCATAATTAATAGCGATTAATCGTATTTTTCAACTACAATTTTTTACAAAGCTTGGAACTGATATTTACTTCAGTAAAATCTTAATTAATCTACATAGTAAATGTTTTAACTTTGACAGCCCTAATTATTATTATTATTATTATTTTTTTTTTTACCAGTATGAGTATTTATAATAATGCCTAAATTCCATTTGTCTGCCAAATATTTATAATTATGTTTGACACGCAAAAGAATGATGAAATGTCATTTGGCACACATACATCATGCAGCTTTGCCAGGGATTTTATTCAGCCGGCAGAACCCTAATTAAGCCTACAATGTTAATGCTCTTGAAAAGCATATTATGCTCATGTTATTGATGAAACATCTTCAAAATGACAATAAATTCAAAAGCATTACAAAGAGAAAAACAAACATGCAAGATGATATAATGCAACCATAATTATAATCGTGTTTCTTCGTTACAATGTACCGTACTTTTCAATCACCCCTGAGGGATGAAAGAGTCCATTACACATCCCTCAATAATGTGACACCACCCGAGAGCAGTTATTCAATACAACCCGTGGTTTAACTGTAATCAAAGCCGCCCTCCCCACCGGCCCCTGGAGTTTGATTCATTTCTTCAGAGCAGTTTCTACACATCCACATCATAAAAGAGTGTCAAAATGCACCACACAAGAGCTCATTCAGAGCAAAGACGGCTTGGTTTGGCAGGACGTGTACGGTCCATGGCCAAATAGTGCGTTCCATCATGCAGGCCTTAGAGAAAATCCTGAGTAACTTCATATGCTGACAGTTTACGAGATCCGAGTTGAGTCAGACTAAGTCATATAACACAGACGTGACAAGGGAATTAAAACATCCCTGTAGCTGCCAACTGTTAGCTAACTAATGCTTATTTAATGGGAAACATATTTATATCAGCATTGATTAAAATATGTCATTGTTATCAAAATGTGTCCTACTACCAGCTCTCTTTCTCCTGTGTTGCGTCAAACCTGCCAAACTGCTTGAGGCAGGTGGCCGACCGCCGTTTTTTGCACACATTTTGCCATATGTTAAAATAATCTGACTGAGCATGTTGTCATGGAGACAAGTTGTTTTCATATTACGTGCTCACAGTTGTTGTTGTAATAATGCTAGCTTCAATGTGTATTCACTCCTGTCAATTTTTATGTCCGCAGAGGCATATTACAAATTACACTTCAACAACTATGTGTTTCTTATTGCTGCTTCAATTATTACAAAATGTTATTTACAGGGGATACAAATGTATGTGAGAACTAAATAAATACCGTGTAGCGGTTGCATTTGTCCAAAAAGTTGGCCCAACCTTATTCATTATTACAGTTTCACACAGATTCTTATTTGACCTGGGATTGAAAAAAGTATCTTAAGTATCTATAATATATGTAATGCATGTACTGTACTTGATTCAAATATTTATCCTTCATAACTATTTTCTTAGTCCAAATTTTAGACAGTTTAAAGCATGTCTCTTTTTGTAGGCCTTGCTGGGTTTCCATATACATATGAGATAGTTAATGATACAGTACTGTTTAAGGCATTCATTAACATGCAAATACAATGTTTCTTGATGGAGGATTATAAATACATATGTTTTTTTGTCGTTCTTGGAGTGTATGCTTGCTCTTTCTGTCTTCTGTAGCTACCAACAGTTAGACAATCAGAATTATAGGGAGTAGGAAAATCAGTAGCTGGGTGTACATGGAGCCTTGTATTCGGATTAGAATCAAACCGAATGATCAAATGGAATGAAAGTGCTCCATATAAACACCTCAGTCGAAGTAAACTGTCTGAATCCGAGTGGAATTTCATTCGTATTCACAGGGGGGTGCATTCCATTTGACAATCCGAGCAGAGCAGATGTCATGATAACGGTTCAACTGCAATAGCCAGGCTGCGTCCAGTCTGCGCATGCTTTGTACTTGACACAAATGTGAAGTGACGTCGTCTTTTACATACTTGAACATGGCGACTTCCAATCAGTGCTTGTCCGCGATGGAAAAGCTTGTTTTAAAATACATGTTACTTGTTTTTATCACGCTGTTGCTTTAATAAAACTGTAAAAACATTCACCACTACTCTTCCAAATAGATGACGGATGTTTACATGGATCTGCGAGTGTCACACGAAACAGCAGGTACTGATTAATGTAGTGGTGCATGTAAACGGCAGATTGGAATACATCATGTCACATGTAAACAGTTGACCACAGATCTTCAATTGGAATGATTTCAAGTATTAAAAAAAATTCTCCATGTGCTATAAACAAACACGGCTCGTAAGAGATGTCAGAAAAAGAATAGCACAAAACACATGTTCATGGTCTGGTTCATACGTTTTACACTTTGGATTGATTATGATGGATATGGTCCAATTAAAAAGCAAGTTATATATGGGCTGTGTCTACATTACATGTAGAATAGAGAAACATTCGTATTGTGTTTATACAAGAGGAGTAGGAAGTTGTTCATGTCTATAATAGTAATGTATGTAATAGGCAGAAAAATCAAAATAGGGCACTGCAGGCTCATACAAATTTATAGACATCATAACTTGATTTTTTTTTCCCTTACGTGTGACATTCCTATTCTCTTCTTCTCTCCTGACCTTCGCCTCAATTTTTTCCCCAGAGAGGAGGTTACATAACGTATTTCCAGCACCCCCTCCTTCAACACACACTCCAGCTACACCTCGTCAGTTCCTGTCCCTCATTTAGTGCCCCCACACCCAACACACACACACCAGATTTCCTCTGCTAGACATTGAACAGACTCTGCAGACTCTTTAACGCGTCACAAAACTTCTCATGCCCTCATTCTTCTCTTTCTCCTCTCTCTCCCTCCTTCTCTTACTGCTCTTTCTCCTCTCCCTTTCTCCCCTTTCATCTCTCAAACAAACACTCTGTTGCATTAATCATTTTTTTTCTTAGCCTCACTAACAATGGCTCTGTTTTACATCACTGATTGGGGATGTGACCCCACCCCTCTGTCTCTTTCTCTGCTCACTGCATTTCCCATGACGCAGTGGTCATGGAGAAATGGTACCTCGACCTCACCGTTTGGCAAAGAGGTCACAGGCTGGGGTGCAGGAGGTTGACACAAAGGTCAGCCATGTCAGATGTGGGCAAACTGTGGGAGAGTGCTCGTTTTTTTAGGGTTTTGAGGAAATGGACAATAGAGCCCACCGACATTCAAAGACAAACACTGCAGAGCAAAGAAGCCTGGCATGAATGACCAGTTTGAAGGGATTTGGAAAGCCCTGTTAGGATGCCGATGTATGGTACAGATTGAATACACAAACTGTCTTTTTGTAGGTATCTGGACAGCTGGAGGTAAATGTACAAAATCAACAACCCTGTGGAACAGCCAAAGTGATTTTTTTAGGCATGCAAGACACCATGACATGTACGATGTCATCGATATATTTAATTGTGGTGGTACTCTATTAAAATCTTCATGTAATTAACTGCAGGCCTTCCAATTGATTCATGTTATTCAAACAAATTAATGATTTTATATTTTGGTCATTGTAAACACATTGTCGTCCATGCGACGTAAATGAGAAAATGCAATTAAATCTGTCAGGCTGCTAAATAGAAAAATATTGTAGTGGCACTACAAGAATACAATTTGAAGCCAATTTTTAATTCTCGTTGCATTTGGCTCGGTTGGGTTCACTATTTGCTGTTTGCGATGAGCTAGGATTGCAAAATACAAAACAGAATTGGCTGCAATTTATATCCCCGAAAGCTCTCTCCTGATTCACTTTAGTCGAGGCTTTCATGGCAAGTTCTTATATTCATGAGAGAAATAAAAATTGACGTCATAGTTTCTCATCATTGAGTGCTCTCTGATTTGATCCTATGCACATTATATATGATCTGTATGAACAGTAGATGCTGAAAAGGTTTGCTCATAGTTCATCATTTGCTTTTCATCATGAGTTTGGATAAACCTTTTGAAAAGCAAAGTCAAGAAAAGCTGTGCTGGCTTTGTTCGGTGTTGGGCTCAGTCCACCGCAGTCTGGGTGGCAGACTGAGGGCTAAGACTGACTCAGCTGAGAGCCTTGTGACTTGGGTAGGGTGACTAGACCCGGTAGCCTCACGTTTCAACAGCATCTGATGAACAAGCAGAGGCAGGGGGTGGGTTGTCTAGACTGGCACAAGGCTTGTTCAGACCTGGCATAGGCCTGTGCTAACCCTTCATACAGAGCTGGAGTGGGTTTTGGTGGACAGCGTGTAATCTGTTCTGGGGTAGAGCTCATAGTAGGACTCTGGGGTGGGAGGAGTTCTGGACTGAAGTACTAGTGAGGGTAGTGAGGGGAGATGAATGGGTATCATATTTTGCATCTCTAAAAGCCAGCTCTGACAAAAAGAGAGGCGCCAGCTCCCCTGCCTAGCCCGATAATGCACCACAGAACCCTAGCGAGGGTACCATGCTAATGAGGCCATAGGACAGAATAAGCTTCCAGTGGAATTGTTAGCGTGAGTGTGTGTGCTTTTGTATGTGTGTGTGTTAATGAGAACTGAAGATCTCCCTTTCCCAGTAAAAGCCCCATTGGCCCTTTTTCGGGGGACTGGGGGTGGGGTCATTTCAGGGGGCGCTGCCGATTAATGAAGGGCCACATACCAGTAGATAGAGATGGTGGGGGTGGCAATGGGTATAGCGCTAACAAAGACAAAGGTAAATCTAAGGAAAATGCTAATTCGTGATTGTATCAGAGTGGGGGCAGGGAATGAGGCGACGACAAAGAAGCAGGGGCGTTGTGAGAGTAGAAGTGAAACGAAAGGCAAGCGTCTAGTGTGCGAGAGATATTTTGGGAAATGGGCTTAGAGTGCATGTTTGTGTGGGAGTGTGTGTGTGGGCACAGCTGAAAGATGGAAACAAAGGCAGCCAGCAAGGCCCTGGTCCAGAGGCCTCCAACACAGTGTAACTCAAGCTCCTGTTGCATGTTGCTGTAGTTTTAAATCTCAAAGCTGAGGCTATTGGATGGCGACATAAACCAATAAATAAATGTTCAGCTTCAGTTTCAGGATTGTTTGTTGAAAAATTTAATTTGCGGCTGCTTTTCCGAAAAGTTGTTATGGTTTTCAGCGCAAAAATGGTGGAAGCAAGTACATGTATTTTAAAAGGGATGCATAAAAGCAGATGCTTTGCCCCAATAGTTAGCTGCAATCTAACATCACAAGACAGGATCAGCATTGCCACAACTGTCCAATTAAAAATGAATTTATTTGTAAATTAAGAAGAAATTCAGAATCACAGAAATCAACAATTCACTATGGTCCCTCTGCTAGCATCAAAAACCCTTTAGATCTAATATTTCTCATACTCACATTTTATTGAGACGTTTAACTTTTTTTTTTATTGGATGGGACACATTCACACAAATGCATGCATGCTTTGTAAAGGAGATCACATAAAGGTTGGATTCTAGTTAAATACAGACGACTAAAAGAAAAATAGATATTTTACTGACTGTAAGTCTCTTAGCAGGCTGATCATGATGCAACAGCCTCACTTATTGTCCTGTATCTGTCAGGTTGTCCAGGTGTTTAGATTTTTTAGTATGTTTTTTCGATTATTTTTTTTATTTGGGGGGAGTGGAAAAGAAATTTGACTTTTGTTCTAACAACATGCTCAATACTCTCTTCAGCTTTCACTCAGAAAGTTCAGGAATAGGTGAGCATGAACTACGATATTTGTTGCTAAATGACAGTTATCACGTGTCATTTGTAAACAAGAAAGTTTGCATGTAAAAGTGCGATGCGGGGACGGATTTGATTGGCTTGACCGTTTGTAGAGGTTTCAGTGCAACTCAAGGACAAATTTGATCGGCAAAACTCATGGCAAATATAAAAATTGGCCCAAATTGCGGCAGTACAGAGTTCGAAGATAGCACATTAATTGCGGAGATTGGTTCAATTTACGAGAATTGGTTCGACTGCAACATCACGGAATCCTAGAGCAGGGGTGTCAAAGTCAAATGGACGGTGGGCTAAATAAAACAAATTGCTACAAGCCGAGGGCCGGACTGATAGAATGTCCATTGAAATTTTTGAAAATGTCCAGACTGGATCGGATTCTTCGCGTCTGCTGATGATGTCACGCTTTATTTTTCTGTAATATATTTCTTTGCCTCTGTTTCTTACCCCCCCTGGCTGTTGTCTTTTTATGTTCGGAGTTATTAAATAAAAAATAAAAGCTCCAGCTGACTCTATTTTAGAGTGGCAAGGTATGAATGTGGGTGCTCCAGTCAGAAAACACAGGCCCCTATTCCACTTGACATGTCTATTTATTGTGGTCTGCAACAATACAGACATAGAATAACCTAGCAACATCATCCAATGCACATCCATTAGTTAACAATATGCCTAAACATTACAATTCACTGTATTACGCAATTAAACAGTCAAACAATACATAAAATACATTCACACGTTTCATCACTAGAATAGTTAGCATACTAGCCGAAATAACTAACTAGTGTTCATCAACGTGACATCACTCACGAGAACATATCTAGGCTATTATGTACCTGACACCACCCTAAATGATTAAACTCACCTTTTAACACTCACACAAAACAACAAACGTGGTGAAACACGGGCAATCTGCAACTACTGAGTTTGCTGGCATGAACAAACTACAAGCTAGCTGTGTGACTTTGACATATGTGTCCTAGAGGGACTGACAGAAGTTGTTTTGCAATACCAAGTACAGGATTGTAAATTCAAGAGAGCAAATTTTAACTTCCTATAGATGGGTATTCCATCCAAGGGACGAAATGGTCCACCCTTCCATCCCAGACAGATGCCCATTTTATGGGCGGACAGACAGAGGACGAGAAGTCTTTTAAAAAGGACAGACGGAAATGGGTTTTCGTCCATCCCTCTGTTCACTCCTAACCGTTCACTCAAGTACCGGCTGACGTGTTGTGTTTGTAAAGTGCTCTTTTTCATGTGCGTTCCCTCCCTGTAGTATTGTTCTCACAGCCATAGTCTGCCCTCTAGTGGACACCCATTTCACTGACAAGGAAACAGTATTTGCTGTAAAGCAACAATTAATGCTGCTCCCTGTAGTATTGTTCTCACAGCCGTAGTCTGCCCTCTAGTGGACACCCATTTCACTGACGAGGAAACACTATTTGCTGTAAAGCAACAAGTAATGCTGCCTCGTTGCCGCCATTATGCCATTACACTTCGATATATGATTACACCATACAGCAAGCAACAGAACCACAAGTGCACAAGGTGGTCTTGGATTCCTGCTGATTTCAGGGGGTTGCAGTGTGGTTTTTCAATGACCCACTTTCCTTCCTGACTGCTGGCTGCATTGCAAAGTGTGGTTTGCAGGGCTGGGTGTTCACACACTGGGGGAGGGTTGGTGCAAGAGGTAGTAAAAAAAAAAAGTGTGATTAATGAGCGAGTGTTTTGGCATCACTGCTGAAAACAAAGAGCCTAATCTACAGCACATGGAGAGTGGCAAAGTGTGCACATACCAGAAGGTGGATCTATAAACTCACCCATAACCACAAGCTAGTAATAGAGCACGGAACAGCCTCTGTTTATCTGCTGAGATTGAAGTAATAAAAGTAAGCAAATATTTATTTACTTTTTCAAATCCAAGATCATTAAAATGATTCATGTTGTGAGTGTGCATGGGCACATAAATATTTTTTTGCATGTGGATACAGGTGGATGTGTTGAGCATTGATTAATGTTGTGGTAAATGTGCTGCACTCAGGATACAGGCACTCTCCACAGTACAGCCTGTAACAGGTGGAAAATCAGTGTGTGTGTGTGGGGGAGTGCGTTTGCGTGTGTGTGTGTGTGTGTGTGTGTGTGTATGCCTATGTGTATACATACATGAGCCTTCAGGGAAAAGCGAGAAGCATTCATTCAGCTGAGCCATACATCACACAGCAGTGTTAATTGCCTCTGCTTCACCTTTTACACAAGCTCGGTCTTAACAGCATTTTGGCCTGTGTTATGCAAGCCTCTATGAATTGTTCATGTTCCCATCAAAAGACTCAGCGGCTCAAAATTCATGACCTGCGCCTACCTTGATACCTCTGGCAGCCCACTAAGCATTCAGAGTCATTGTTAAGCTCTGTTTATTGAATATATGGTGGCGCACGGCTGACATTTACACAGTGATAAGTTAGCTCTGATTTCCAGGCGGTGATAATAAAATATTACCGCTATTACCGCAATACTAAGGTCATCTCAGAAAACCTTTCACTTGCTGTTTAGCTAAACTAATAGTGGAGGTGGTACACACACACACACACACACACGCACACGCACACGCACACGCACACGCACACGCACACGCACGCTATTCAACAAACTATATTACTGTGTAAGATAAAATATTGTTTAATAACCATACACTATACTATTTATTTGTTGTTCATTTGGGATAGTGCCCACCCACGGACACGCTCTGCCCACCCACAGAAAACTGGATGTAGTTCTGATGGCAGAAACCAAAACAGAAAAAAACATTGTCACCTGCATGTCCATACTGTTCAATTATGGTTTCAGTTATGGTTGTGTTCTAAGTTTTAAACGTTGTATGTGTTGTTACATTCTCTTTCACCTTAAAAAAACAAAACAAAACAAAAAACATTGTCACCTGCATGTCCATACTGTTCAGTTATGGATGTCTTCTAAGTCAGATAAAATCAAATAAACTTTGATTTGTTTAGCCCAAATACAACAACAGTTATCTCAATTAAGGAGAAAACAAAACATGTTTTAAGGTGCAGTAGCCCTACGCTGGATTTCAACCTACTTGAGCATTGTAGCACATTTTGCGACCCAGATAAGACTAATGCCCACCCACACCTGGCATCCTGGTAACACCAATGATTCTAACATTATTTAAACTTTCTTTTTTTGCACCATTCCCAAATATTCTGTATTGCAAAGGATGGTTGTTGTTGTTGTTTTTAAGTTAATTACTGTTATTTTTCATTCAAGTCAAAAGAGCAGATGCTTTAGCACCACTTGGGGTCTAAGTGTGCATATGCCCGATGCTGGTAATTGGACATTAATAATACAGCAGTACAGAAATGTGATTATCAAATACCAAATCATCAAAAAGTAGTAAAAAAAAAACAACTAGACAATGAAGAAGAACTATGGCTTGTCCGGCTTTCTTGGTGAACATGTATTTTCATTTGCATGTCCATTTGGAAGCTAAGTGCTCACTGGCAAGGAATGAAAGCACTCCATGATGTTACCCAGCCACGTCCTGCCGTCTATCCTGTGGGCAAGCGTCTCCAGTCCTCCCTGGCGGGCTAAGACCTGTTCGTGGTCCCCTTGTTATGTGGTCTGCCCTGGGAGGGCCAAAGCTTGCTGGATTCCCTGGCCCACTAAACTCTTTGTCTTTGTCTCTACTGGCTGAGGACTGCCAGCGGCTGTGGTGTATGTGTGTGTGTGCGTGAAAGAACTTGCATGCTTGACATGCATGCATCTTGAAAGATTTTTTTTTTTTCTGTGGGTTTACACACATTGAAAAACATCACATCCTCCACCTAAGTATGTAGTAAACTATATGAATCAATTCTAAATCTTAATTTGCAAAAGAAGGAAATGTGTGGGAGGAAAAACTGTTTTGCGATAGGCTCCAGCCACACCCACATCATTAATGAGGACAAGTGGTATAGAAAAAAGATGGATGGATGGATGATATTCTTTCTCTATTCATCATCTTATGACCTAAGAACAATGACTGGGTCTCAACTTACTACCCGAGAAAAGTGGGGGAAAAAATTGAACAATTTAGGTAGAACATCTCAGTAGAATCTCAGCTGACTCATAATTTGATTTAGAAAAAAAAATCTTTCCAACATATATTGCTTAGATTAAAAAATAATGCTTTCTGACACCGTAAAGGTCACCCGCGCCTCATATATTTCAGGCATATTTGATTTTCTGCTGTCAATTATGTCTCAGTAAGGCTCCCGAGAACGTTAAATATGCAAACGATTGTGCTATTAAGAAGCCCTGGAAAGTGTCGCTGTCTGCTGAGCTTCTGCCGCCATCGACACTTTTTATTCAGTTGTTTCTTCCGGAGAGCTGTAAACTTTGTAGAAGCGGTGGGGTTCCCATCTTATGATCAGTGACTGCTTGAGCAAGTAAGTGATTGCCGCAGGCAGGTTTTTGGTATGCAACCTCCGCAAAACAAAGACTGCTTGCCGTCGGAGCTGTTGCTCAGCTCGAACGGAAGGACAGTCGACGGCACCCACACGCACATGTTCTACAGTACGTGTGCATGTCTTTTGGCTTTATTACACATCATACAAGCAATTTGTTTATTTCACATTCTCTTTTATGATGTTTTTATATGTATATTTTACAAGTCAGTGTAGTTTTTCTCTAGTAAAATCCTAATAAAAAGTATTGTGGTGTGGAACATATAATTTGCATTTCCATTCATTACAGTGGGGAAAGTAGATTTGAGATTCAAGTGTTTTGAATTCCAAGTGTGGTCATGGAGGGAATTAAATTGGGAAGTCACTGTATTTTATTTGGAAATAACTTCATATATTTTTCCTCTTTTCAGACTTAGTTATTTTATAGAAGATAGAGGCCTATGTAATGTGGATGAGACATATTCAAATGACATGACCCACAACCTGAGATGAATGTTAAAATGCATACAAAGGGCAACCTGTCAAAACACAAAGACATGCACACACAAACACTCCCTGACAGAGTTCATCCAGCAATTCCCCCCTTGCGTGAAGCTCTTTTTCCATAACGTGACACGGTGGTCCAAACAGCATTGAAATATTACATGAGCCCGCTTTATTAAAACTGTTTCTAACACAGCCACTCGGGGCTAAGCAGAACATGGCTGTCACCCTAATAACAGAGTAGCTCAGGCTTGGAAACCGAGGGGAGAGAAACCCCTGACCATCATCCACCAAACTGCCAACATCTGACCACTAACATTTATCCATCGCCAACCTCTCTCTGTTCCTTTCATGACATTTACAACCACATATAGTGTGTATCATGGCATTTCTTTTTAATCAAGGCCATGACAACAAACATTCATCCGTCTGTTTCATAGTATAAATATATCACTCGGGGCCTTTGCGAAGGCGGAGACTGGTGAATCTAAAATCTGATCGGTTGAGATGGGTGGAGGAAAACAACAGCAGCAGCCATTTCTTTTGTGTGTATGTGTGTGGCATGGAATAGTATTTTCACATTGAGGGCCTTAGGTAGATTAAATTCACGACAACATCCCGAAACTGAAATCTTACATAAAAACAATACTTGCAAACGACTGAAAGATGAGCAGCCAAGACACATGCTGTGAAATGATGACAATTTACTGTTGGAAATAAATGATCACAATTACAAGTTGTAACTGTAGGTCAGTGCTTTCGATAGCAGTGAAGGCCTTGAAGGCCCTGACTGTACGCCACTGACAATATTCCTATTTGCTCTTCAGTTTCATGCAGTTGGTCTTATCAACACAATGACTTTTACATAAAGTCCAAATGATAAATTATAATATCAGAATTTGATCTTTTATGAAAACATTTCTGAGGTGCCTCAGGAATGTTTTCCCTTGTTTGCAGGTTTCCTATTAAAGTGGAAGAGCATAAATCCAACGATAATTACCACCCTCAGATTTTTCCATGAACCTTTGCTTTGAAATAATAGTACAAAATATAAAGATCATATTAAATTACCCTTTCCTCTAGGTTGTATAATTTCTCTGTCAGCCATCTTATTTTCGATCAACTTTGCCCTTTGCCTGTCAGGTCTGCATCCAATGAACACTAAGTAGTCCCATACAGGAGAATCACACATGGAACCTCAACCACACAATGCAGAGGTCACTGTAGACCCAAAACAATCCATTTTAGATGGAGCCAGATTATGGGAAATTACGCCAACTATTCAATCCATCAACAACAACACCACCCCCATAACCGAGGTGGACGAGTTCAAATATCAAAACATACGGAAACCAAAAGCCTGCTAACTTTCATTTTCCTTTGATTTGCCTGAAACCGTAAATCACATGACAAAACCACAGAGGAAAACGTGTTGGGGTCAAAAAGGGGAAGTGTGGGGCAAACACCTTTTGACTCACAATAGTGCATGTTTTAAAAGTCTTAGTTCTGCAGGCCATGTCAAACCGGCTTTTTTCTGAACCACTTATTTAGGCCAAATGTCTGTAAATATTTAGCACCCTGTTCTCCTTCATTGTTGCTTATTTGTGTTTTCATAGTTTTTGACCTTTTTCCAGCGCAGACCATCTGTGCAGTAGAAAAACAGCATACAACATCTTGTCCAATTCTAACAACTGTTGGGATGGAAACATCCACTTCATTTTCATGTGCGGCCAACTTCTAAGCCACACCTGACACATAATGGATTTGTTTAGTTTCTTCATGTTTTGCTTTTGAAGTTTGTCGATGGAGTTTTACATGAGATTTTCAGAAATTCCAAACCTGTGTTCTTGGCTGCACCCCAGTAGATCAATGTGTGGCATCTGGAGGAATGATTTTCTGCTGAGCAAGTTTTGTCGTCAGCAAGCTCTGAAGGAACCTGATAACGACGCTGATAATTTGAATCAGGTGTGTTGCAGCAGGGAAAGCTGGAAAACATGCAGGATAATGCCCTCGAGGACCGGAGTTTGACACCTCTGTGTCAGATACTCGACTCAGGGTCTCACGAGATAGATAACTCACGGAAAATTATGCACAGCTTTGGCGGCAGGCTTTAGTTACAGTGATGACGTCTTGGCCTACTCGCTTCCTCTCTCCTCCCCTCCACATCTCAATGACCATTTAAATCGCAGCTTTTGTGATTCGTAAATCATGTTTTATTCAAATGTGATTATAATATAAATGCAATTTGCATTATTGCACGTTCAGCACTAATATCAACTGTTTGCATGTTAAGGTTTTCTTAGTGCTCATTCCAAATAGTGCCCCAAAATAAGGAAAGAAGATCTTGTGATTCTTAGCAATCTTTCTTCTTCTGTTAAGCTTTCTCCACTCAGGTTGCTATTTTTAGTATTTTAGCACTTGTCATTCAAATTACTTTTCAAGACTAAGCAGCACATGGACAGGACATCTTACAGGGTGAGCATGAAACAAATTCTATGAAATATGAATCTCTCTCTCCACACACACACACACACACACACACACTATAAAACCTGTGATATGCGCCTTCTCGGGACAGCCTTCACCTTGTGCAATCCAACAGATAATCACAGGCACCCCTGCGGGAGGTGAGCTATGGCCCTTTGGACCATCAGCACTGCCAGTCTTGACGAATGAGAGTGTGCACATCTGCATGATTGTCTGGTAGTTTTTACCCACAATCCTTTTCTTCCACTACGTTTATTTGGCACGGGTAATGGCGGCTGTCACGGCCAATCGCCTGAGACAGTCACTGATTTACTCCAGGTGGCGCTTTGGCTATTGTCCAGCTGAAAGAACTGCCCTGACCCCTGACCTCTGACCCCTGAGGGTTGCCCTGTGCCCTACCTAGAGGACAGGGTTGGAGTTGTTGCTGGGAGCAGAGGCAACATGGGGATTAAACTATACTGAGTGGTTTGTGCTGGGAAATGGATACTCCCACAACTCCCGAGTTCGTAACCTCAAAAACTCGAGTGGTGATATTCATTTATCCCAACAGTGCTGGAAAGGTAACACTGAAGTTGTTCACCAACCACTGCTGACACTGTCTGATGTGATCCACATTTTGTTTATGTTGGATTCAACAATTCGTCTGTAGTGGATAAAGTCATGCTTAAAGTAACATGAAAATGCTTCTTTTCTACCCTCACAGATGATGAGAAATATGTTGTGGTCTAGAATATAAGAGCCAAAAATAGCTCCAGGGCAAAAAACCTGATCATTAACCAAATATACAGTAGTTCACAAATGCAATCAAATCAAAACATTAATAAGCAAATCAAAGTGTTGACCTTGGATTGGTTTCAAATACATTTCCTCTATAAAATAAATACTTAATTTAAGTAATAGAAATATTTATTATAGTTACCACCTCCAATGTTTAAATATTTAAAGGGAAAAAATTGAATTGCTGGTTGGGAGGCAAGGAAGAGCACACGACGTGGACTCACTTTATCTAATTTGAACCCTTGCCATTTTTTTGCCTTTTGGACCATTTTGTCCTGTACATGCAGTGTCGTTCGACCACCAAACACTTTAGGCTTCAAGGTTGGTTTCTCCGTAATTTTGATTTCAACGGAAGCTATAGTCGTCATCTGTGATAGAAATTAGTTGTTACATTAGACACAGGAGACTATAGTGTCTGCCATCTGCTCTCTATTTGCACTAGGTAAGCTGAAAACATTAAGAAAAGGAAATTCAATCTACTCCCTGAACACCGTCAGGGTAGCCTTGAGCAAGGCATTCCATCTCCCAAACTCAGTTGAAAAACACCCCTTCACTCTGGAATCTCTCCCTTGCCTGGATTGTGTGGATTCATTGTAGACAGTGACACGTTCTATCAGATCTATAGGTATCTTTATTTAAACAGCTTCAGAATCAAGCTACAGAAAAAGAATGTGAGCCCTTTGGAATTTTTCCTCTATTTGGTCCTAAAATGTGATATGATCTTCATCTAAGTCACAGCAATTGACAAAAACCTTTAATAAAAAGAGTAGCACACAAACAATAGCATTGAGTGTGTTGAGTAATGTATGTTTTTACTGAATACAACAAGTAAATGTGACAATTCAGGGTGGGGAAGATGTAAACGTTTTGGATACAATAACCGGTTGAGCGTTCTTTGACAGCTATAACTTCAACCAAATGTTTCCTACGCTAAGGGTAGAACTGCACAGTTGTCTGAAGTGTTTTTGATTATTCCTCTTGCCAAATTGTTTCAGTTTAGCAATATTATTGGGGCGTCTGGTGTAAATCACTCTTTTGGGGTCAACAGCATCTGAGTGTGGTTGAGGTCAGGACACTGACCAGGCCATTCCATGAGTCCTATTATCTTCTGCTGAAACCATTCAGTTGCTCATTTACTTACTACTGTCATTTGGGTTGTTGTCCTGTGGAAGCTTCCATCCAAGATTTAATATTTAATTGTCTTGTTTTATGTTAATAAAGTCAGCCAATCTAACACACGACGTGCTAAATCAACAATAGCATTTCACATCGAAACAACAGAACAGACGTAACATCAGCCAATCGCATTCATGTGCACTTCAGGGACCTCTATGAAAACATAAAATCAAAGCATTACAGCACCTAATGCAATAACCTAGTGCATAGCGGCCTCGCCTGTTGAACTCCTCCACCTGCAGTCATATCCAGTTAATGGGAAATGTATTGTATTGAATTGTACTGTCATTCCGGTTAGAGCGCCCCGAGCGGTGGAAGAAAAATCCACAGAATAGCCGCACCGGACTATAAGCCGCATGGCTCAAAACCTAGGAAAAAGTTGCGACTTATGTTACGGAAAATACGGCATCTATTTTCACCGTGAGGCTTCAATGGCCGCGGTGAGGTTTCCGTTTCCTGTTTCTGGGGACAAACTTTGGGCTTCTGGTTCCTAAAAGGAGATCCCATTTAGTTCGGCCGCGGTGAGGCTTCCATGCCGTGATGAAGCTTCCATGCTACGACATGGTGAGTCTTTCATTTCAAATATCACTCAGCGGGGTGCTAGTGGTAGGTGGTCGAAGTTGGTAGACATAAACGCTAACCGAGGTCTTTTGAAATGCTGGGCAGACCAGCCTATCGGGGATTACTATTTGGTCTGGCCAGACAAAAAGGCGGATAGACGGATGGTGGAAGGGTACCCCAGCTGGACGCGGAAGGCGATAAAAGGACTGGGAAATTTTAGTAAAATGTTCAGCTCAGGTTCTTGCTGACTGAGGGCATTTTCAACAAGGATTACACGTGCACCTGACAATTTGGTGAGAGAAAGTAGACTAGACTTTAGACCAGGTGAAAGTAGGTCTAAGTTGTGGTGCAGGCGGTCTACCATGATTTTGGTGGATTTGATCCATGTGCAGGCCGACCAAGTCTGCGCTCTGCTTTTATGTATGGTGTATGTCATTGTATTTCATAAGCGGTGTGTATCTGTGTGTGCTTGAGTGTGTGCGTGCTGTCAGAAACAATTTCATGATCAGTGTTGAAGGCAGGCTCCAAGTGCCTACTTTGCAGCGGCCAACTTTACATCATCCGCTAGCGGAGATCTTTCTGCAGTTCCTAATAAATGTACTACATGTGTGCCGATCTTTTGTACAGACTCCAGCAAGTCTGTTATGCTTCCGCCATGCATTTCTAACTGTGTCTGTCTATGAAAATGCCCAAGAATGAAAACTCCACCAGTGCTCACAGTTAGACTTCACTTTGCGCTAGATTTGCACTGGGCTTGAAAATAGGTGCCCATAGTGTTGTGTGTTCATTACAAGCCACTCACCTTTGGTGTCATCTTTCTACATCATGGGTGTCCAACTTTGGTCCGTGAGAGCCTCTATCCAGCCTGTTTTAGATGTCTACCACCTCCAACACATCTGATTCAAATCATCAGGATTGTTATTGTGCTTCTGCTGAGCTTGCTGATGAGTTCATCATTCGAATCAGGTGTGTTGGAGGAGGGAGACATCTAAAACATACTGGATAGGGGCGCTCGAGGACCGGAGTTTGACACCCCTGGACAGTAGTTTTTGGTCTCTTTTCTGCAAACCTCAAACCTGTAGCAATATTTTTTTGGATAGCAAGTGACACCTTCTGTGGTGTTCTCCAAGGAGAACCATTCTCGTTTAATATTTTACTTATCGGAAATTTGTAAACAGAGATGTTAGCATGTGCCAAGCATCTCGTTTAGCCAACACTCTAGAATTTTTCTTTATGGCATTAAGCATTCTGTGTTTTATTTTTGCAGTAATGTTTACATTCTGAGAGCCCTATTGTGTCAGGCTTATTTCACATCAGGCAATGCTTCTTGAGAACAGAAAACTCATAACTGTTGTGGTTTTATAGGGCAGGACAGCTTTAACCAACACCTCTGTCACATTAATTAGGCTTAATTAGCTCTTGCGAAGTCATTAGACTAGGGCAAGGCTCGGCAACCCGCGGCTCTTTCATCCTTAAGTTGTGGCTCTGCGTGGCTTGGGAAAATAAATGATCAGTGACCGACTGAAGTCTATGTTATTTGTCTGAAAAACGTGTATCATGTCTTTTTATTAAGTCAAAGTTGTGGGCCACTTTCATATGTGGTCTTAGATCGGATACCTAATGGATTTTTTGCAATGCGACCGCAGTCTGAACGGCCAGGTCACATACATCCGGCATCGATATTGAGTAACGGTATTGACTTTATATTTGACTTTAATCCCACTTGAAACATGAAGCATACAGTACACATTTATGGCGATAGTAGTAATTCAGCCACGGCTCGATCTGCTCATTTTCTACGCGCGATTATCAATCAATCACATTTTATTTATATAGCACTTTTATCTTCAATCAAAAGAAAAGATAAATTATTTAAAAGTTGTTGAAAGCCAAACTAAAAAGGTGTGTCTTGAGCTTCCTCTTAAAAATATCAACAGTCTCTGCAGACCTGACATCCTCTGGCAGGCTATTCCAAAGGTGAGGACCAAAATGGCTGAATGCAGCCTCGCCATGCATTTTGGTCCTCACCCTTGGAATAAATAAAAGGCCGGCGCCAGAGGACCTCAGGATCCGCGAGGGCTGGTATGATAAAAGCAAATCAGATAAATAAGATGGCCCAAGACCATTAACACATTTATAAACTAATAAAAGTACTTTAAAATCGATCCTGAAACACACAGGGAGCCAATGCAGCAATTTCAAAACTGGCGTAATGTGCTCCCGCCCTCTGGTTCTCGTCAGCACCCGAGCGGCTGAATTCTGCAGTAGTTGCAGTGGTGAAATGCTCTTTTTCGGGAGGCCAGAGAGCAGGGCATTACAGTAATCTAAACGACAGGAAATAAAGGCAGGAAATAAAGGCGTGACGTCAACTTTACTGACGTCTCCATGATATGAGATCGAAAAGCCTCACCTCATAATTTCCCCCAAATACTGTATTTCTACCTCCGACCGATTCACTCCACTGTCAAAATGCCCCGACACGCCGCACCACATTTACTTCCATAAACACTACGTCGTGAGTGACGCTGTTTCTTCTTCTGTGCATCCGGGTCACTTTCGGGACGCATATGATCACACTCACCAAAGAGACTGACGTCGCATTTATAATGTAATATGAACGCTTACACACGAAAAAAAAAATAATAATAATAAATAAATATGTATACATATATATATGTATATATATATATATATATATATATATATATATATATATCCATCCATCCATTATCTGTACCGCTTCTCCTCACAAGGGTCGCGGGGCGTGCTGGAGCCTATCCCAGCTGTCTTTGGGCAGTAGGCGGGGGACACCCTGAACTGGTTGCCAGCCAATCGCAGGGCACACAGAGACAAACATCCGCACTCACAATCACACCTAGGGGCAATTTAGACAGTCCAATCAACTTACCATGCATGTTTTTGGAATGTGGGAGGAAACCGGAGTGCCCGGAGAAAACCCACGCAGGCACAGGGAGAACATGCAAACTCCACACAGGGAGGCCGGAGCCGGGATCGAACCCACGACCTCTGAACTGTGAGGCGGACGTGTTAACCAGTCGACCACCGTGCCGCCCATATATATATATATATATATATATATATATATTTTTTTTTTTTTTTTTTCAAAAAAGACAGCTACAGCTACAGTCCTGCGTAAAGATGAAAGTGACTTCCCACAGCCCTGTTTTGTAGATGCTGTGCGCAGAGGTGCAGGAGCAGAAGTCCCATTAATTAACCCCCAAAAATATTCAGGCAGTTATTTTTCAAATATTTATTTTCATTGTTCAGCCTTTTTTCCACTGTATTTTTAAATTAAAGAATTTTTGTTTGCTAGTCATTAGGGGTTACCACACTTTTTTTCTATTCCGCACTGTCAACGTGCATGCACATGGTGCGTTCAGTAAAAAAAATAAAATAAAACAACTAAAAATATGACAACAGAATTGTTTGTGTGGTACCGTATTTGTTTAAGCAAACTGTGTGTATTGTTGTGACTTAGATGAAAATCAAATTACCACATTTTAGTTGATGCAGAAATCTAATTGAATTTGTAAAGGTTGACACTTTTCTTACAAAAGTATAGCTCACCACCATGAGCATTCAAACCCAAATATGGCTGTGTTCCCCTTGTCCCAGTACGCACTAGAAAGTTTTCTATTCATACACCTGACCAGATGTACAAGTACATTTTTTAACTGACATTGTAACAGCCAAAACACCCATGGCATGCCTACATATAGACAACGTGACACATGATTAGTGATGAGGAGCGTTGATGCTCAGAATATGACCGAAGAACACATGGTCTTTCCAGCAGCTTCAAGTACACACATGGTCACCATAAACAAACACAAAAACAATACATGTAAGATTATTTTTGAACGACCTGATGACAAACAATGTTTTATTGGTCATGACAGCTGTGTCTGGGTTAAATAATAATTTAGTCATACATAGCAGAGGTCATCAATAGGTTACGTAAAAAAAACTAAAGAGGTTGAAGTGAGCATCTGTGTGAAACTCAAATCCCTTTAAACATTGACAACATTTCACTATTTGACTCCATCCATCCATTATCTGTACCGCTTCTCCTCACAAGGGTCGCGGGGCGTGCTGGAGCCTATCCCAGCTGTCTTTGGGCAGTAGGCGGGGGACACCCTGAATTGGTTGCCAGCCAATCGCAGGGCACACAGAGACAAACATCCGCACTCACAATCACACCTAGGGGCAATTTAGAGTCACTATTTGACTCATGTATTTTTATTCACTTTCCATTCACGTGCAGAGCCAAATGGCACAGCCTCCTGTGATTCAAGCTATATATATATATATACTCCATGTGTGCCCAGTCAAGGGCCAGGTGGTTGGCGCTTGGTGTGAGGACCATGTTGGTACATGACTGGAGCTGATGACTGAGGGTGAGCCGACAGACAGCAGCTGTCAGTCTGGTTTGATTACAGCCAAACACCACATTTACTGATACAGCTCACCAATACCCTGAGGTCCATGTCTAGGTAAATGAGCTCCAGAGTTCCCAGTGGGCTGTAAAGCTACAGTTTTACAAACCAAATTTAACCAAGATTTTAATGTGGATAAACCAATTAAATTGTCATTACCCAAATGGCACCGTATGCATTTTTAATATGCCTAATGTTATGACTGGTTGTTACGTGATGTATCTGTTGCTATGCAGTTGCTATGGTCCTTTAATGCTTTGTCCTTTATCATGTCATATAGGCTTGGTGTCTTAAACAGTATATAAGATTGAGTTACTCAGTGACACGTGGTCAGTGCGTCAAACCTTCGAGTGAGAATGCAAACGCTTTTCCAGTTTCAGTTCTCTGTAGTTACTTTGTATTTTCGTTGGTAAAGACCTTTTACTCTTCAACTTTCGTGTCATGTCTGTGCATAGGTCTAAATCCCAATCTTCATGTGACAGAATGTACTGACCAGTCGTGGACCCAGCCGACTCAGACAAAATCCATCAAGCCGAAGATGTTTCCACCTGTTTCTAACCATCCCTCCACCTTCAATCAGGGAGTGATTGTCACACCGGCTGCTGGTTTTGCCTTTTCACTGGAAACCTCCTGTGTCGCTCCTAAACGATGGGTTGCCCAGGCCGTCACAAGTCGCGGTCTGCCTCCAACCTCCGTCAGCCTGCCAACCTCCCCAGACCCTTCTTTTTTTCCACGTCTCTCTCATCTTTGCCATCTACTTGCCCCCGTTTTGCACATTCCCCTTCTACTTTAACAACCAATGTTTTGTCTTTAGACTCAGATTTGTATGACTGTGAAGATGGCCACGATTTGGTTAATCTTCTTTCTGATTCTCATACAGATTTTGACATTGATTTTGGTTTTCCTTGTCCTTTCCCCAGTCATTATTCAAGCCCTTGTCAGTTTTTGTCATGTTTTTCTGATGATAATCGCCACTCCAGAACTCTTGCCATCAGACCCTTGCTTGGGCGCCCAGTTGGAACAGGGTGGCCAACGTAGGCGCCCGAGTAGAGGTTCTGTTTCCTCCTGTAAATTTGCATTATTCCTAACCTGTACTCTTAGTCCCCGCAGCTGAACCTTTCCCTTCAGACCCCTATTTGGGTGCCCGGTTGGCCATTTACACGGGACCCCCGCGGGATGGCCAGCATAGGCGCCCGAGTAGAGATTGTGGTTCCTCCCGTAATCTCAGCCTTTTCCAAGTCACGCCATTCTGTCCCTATACAATCCACTTCACTCCCCTCCTTTTTCGGCACCTCGTTCATTGCGTACTTCTTCATCTAGTCCCGTTCATCCTGTTTCTTGTAGTTTACCTTCCTAACTATCTCTACTCCCAACCCCTCATGCCTTTTGTACTTCCTAACCTCTATGGTGGCAGACTGATAAGGCAGGGCCCCGTGCCAGCACCTTGGCAACTGCAGGCCCCTGATGCCGGCTCCTCGGCAGTGCCAGGCCAGCTTCCCGGTGCCTCAGCAAATGCAGGCCCCCTTCCCGGTGCCTCAGCAAATGCAAGACCACGTCCTGGTGCCTTGGCAGTGCCAGGCCTCCTTATTGGCTCCTCAGCAAATGCAGGACCCCGTCCCAGCTCTTCGGCACCACCAAGCTCCAACCCTGCTACACCGGCGCAAGGCCTTCGGCAGCCCTCTTACTCTGCTCTGGTGGTGCAAGCTTTTCGGCTGCCTTTGGATTCTGCTACAGCAGCACAAGCTCTGTGGCATCCTTCTGATTCTGGTTCGAGGGTGCAAGGCCTTCGGCTGTCTTCTGACTCTGCTACGGTGGTGCAAGGTCTGCCACCCCCCTCCGCTTCTGGTACGGCGGCGCAAGCTCTGCGGCTTCCATTGGATTCTGCTATGGCTGCGCAAGGCCTTTGGCTGTGCTCTGACTCTGCTACCCTGTGGACGGTTACTAGTTCCCTTGAGTTCCTCAATCAATGTTATTGTGTCCACCTGTGCTCGGTTACTAGATCCCTTGAGTTGCCCAATCAGCTCCCTCTAACTCTTTGTATCTTGTACGGGTGTTCTTTGTCTCATCAGTTTGTATTTAGTTCCTTGCTTTCCTTGAGTCTTGTCGCTTGTTTGTTTGCTGTCTTAGTCTAAGTCAAGCGTGTTTTGTCCACCTGTGCATGTTTGACCGATCCCTTGTGTTACCCGGTCAGCTCCCTCTGTACACTTTGTGTCTTATTCAGTGTTGCTCGTTGTTTCATCTGTTTGTATTTGGTTTATCGTTTTCTTTCTGTCTTTATTGGTTCACCATCTTTGTCGCATCTAACTGCTGTTTGTTTGCTGTCTTAATCCAAGTCAAGCTGGTTTACTGGTGTTAGTTTAATTACTTTGTTCTTGTTGTTTTAAGTGTATGTAGTGTTATTTACTTTTAGTTATTTAGTGTTTTTGATTTTTGCTCTTGTTTGTCTTTTGTTATTCAGGGGCACCACCATGCCCCTTGAGGTGGGGCACTGTTATGACTGGTTGTTACATGATGTATCAGTTGCTATGCAGTTGCTATGGTCCTTTTATGCTTTGTACTTTATTATGTCATAGGATATAGGACTGATGTCTTAACAATTTATAAGATTGAGTTAGTCAGTACGTCAAACCTTCTTCAAGTGAGGATGCTAATCCTCATCCAGTTTCAGCTCTATGTAGTTACTTTGTATTTTAGCTGAAAAATACTTTTTATTCTACAACTTCCGTGTCATGTCTGTGTATGGGTCCAAATCCCAATCCTCACGTGACACATGTCTTTATCAGATTCCTGTTCACTTAAATTAGGCAATATTTATTTTCAAAATATTTATACATTACATCTGCATTTGTATTCTCCCTCTTGCAGTCATTTTTAGGTATTTTCCCACTCTTGAGAGTAAAAAAGTTCCTAAGAATATGCAATGTATCCTGCACAGAAACATTCCGAAGTGCCAGGCTTTTGAATTGCACAAATGAGGATGGTAAATCATGGGGAAATATTTTTCTGTTAAGATTGTCGGATTACAAATCTAGTGAAATTTCCACAAAAAGGGAATATAGTGGTAACGTAGCTTCATCAAACTAGAACCTGGCACTCTTTGGACAAATTCAAATTTGGAAAGTACAAGGTCATCTGCAAAGATCCCTTGGAGGCCTGTATTTCAACACTGATCGTTAGAGGCAAGCAGACAGGCTTGGCTGCAAGCTCTGGCGGAAAACAATTACTAACCACTCTGTCTCAACTATTTTTGCTCATCGAATGCCAAAAGTTGACAAGGCCAGGTAGGCAAGGGCGGTGAGAAGGGATCTGAGGAATGTAATGCAATTCAAGATGGGTCAAACACATACAGTAAAAATCCAGCAAAATGCCAGTACATAGGCTCACAAGTTTGTATCACTTGTATTCTTGCTTTACAAATGTGGATGTTTATTTCCACTTTAAACACACCTTGCTGAGGTTATTCCTTCTTCAGAAAAAAGCAGACACATGCACAGTTTATCAAGCAGGACTGTAGTGGCAACTCAACTAATGCCCCTGTGAGCACACATTACTATGAACCCTTTAGAAGAAAACACAGGCAGCTCATGCTGGCCAGTCAGGGATCTGACAATTGCCACATGGTATCCTTTAGATGCCTTTGCATGGTAATGCATGGTCACATTTTTGCGTAGGCACACAGCAGCTGGAACCCATCCTGTGTCTGTTGCAGCCGTGTGTGCACCATAAAACCCCGTATTGCTTCCATCTTAGACATTTCTTTCCTTGCAAAGAATTTGGGATGTAAGACTAATATTACCATCAAGATACCTTTTGCTATCATGAACTCATAATGGGTTATATACTTTTGTACATAGTCGGACTCCCTGATGGTCGGCCCTTTAAAATTACCGGCCAATAGGGTTCAATTCCCCCCCCCCCCCCCGGAAAAAAAGGTGAATGACAGACAAAGGAAGGGTACCCACGGTGCAGACGGATGACGAATAACGGACGCTCATTTTTTAGTAAAACATTGTGCATATATATATCCATCCATACTTTATCTATACCGCTTATTCTCACAAGGGTCGCGCGCGTGTGTGTGTGTGTGCATATATATATATATATATATATATATATATATATGTATATGTATATATATATATATATATATATATATATATATATGTATGTATATATGTATATGTGTGTGTGTATACAGTGTATATGTATTTTTCCCCAACATTGTCAAGTTAAATAGGTCCATATTGCCCTCCTTCACTGTAAAATAAGTGGATGTAAAATAAGTGGATTTAACTGAAACTCCTGACCCATTACATTTATGTATGCTTTCGAAGGAAATGTGGACGTTACATTACAGCCTCACATTTTTGCAATTGTTCTCTGACCAGAGTGCAAACCAGTACTTAACATGACAAGGATCTTCCTCTAAGACCAGGCTAGTAATTCAAAAGCACCCCTTTGTGTCACTTAAATAGTTTCCCCAAAACTATGATTGTCCACTTGGAGAGTCGAGAATGTTATTGCTTTGCTCCGCCTGACTGGGATAGTGTAGACATGGGCTCACTGTCTGACTGGCAACACAAACCCCCTGGAGGGTCAGAACAGAATGGCATTTAAATTCATGTACACAGCATTTGTTAGCTGTTTATCCCTTCTAACTTGATGGAAATGGAATGTTATCAGCTAAATCTTTCTTAGAGGTGCATTTGTGCAAGTAGAGTTCAGACTTACTGGAAGTGCCAACAGCAGAGACTGATGTTCACAGATGAGGAAAACAATTAAAGAGTGCGAGTGTAAGGGGTTATAAGTGAGAACGTCTGGTGCAATAAAGGCTGCTAACGGCATTAAGAGTTTCAGGGCCAACAGAAGTCTGGATATGAATGGATATGAATCTCACCCAAGCATGGTGACCTATGACTTTCTCCCAGAAGCCCTGGGGGATGCAGAGTAGTTATTGTCTTCATCTTTTTCCCAAACTCCTCTTGACCTGCTCTGTCTTCATTCTGAAGAATCCCAATACATCCATTTATTTCATTGCAGAATGTCTGAACATAACCTCCTTTTCTCCTCATATCTATTCACACTCTGTTGTTCACACCCATTCATGGCTATGAACAGAGCCGTCAATTCATTTGCCGAACATGACCGTATTGTGTTAGAATGTGAGGAAGAGAAAAAGAAACAGACTGCTTGTGCTTTTGGGTGATGTCAAGAAATGGAGAGTATCTCTGAGGTCACTGTGAATGAGAGAGGATGGGACAAGTGGGATCAACTAGCCTCTCTGTGTGTTGAAGAACATTCGGACCCTCCAGGACATTGATGCTGCCATTTAAAAAGGACTCCATGCTAATTTAACCATCATCAATCATTCACTGTATCTTGGAAGACATTTTTACATTTATTTACATGAATGTAAAAATGGCTCCTCTGTCAATCCAAGACACACCATTACTCATACATTATTTGAGTAAAGGATATTCAAAGATTACATTGTAAGCCATTGGAAGAAAGCATAGAGATCCTTGTACATTCTTTTGTCATCACTTGTGCTATGTCGAGGGTTATTGCTCCATCCGGGCTGGTCAAGAAAAAATTCACATTGATTGAGCACACTGGTACACAGGCCATTAAAAAAAAAAAGAACCTTTTGACTGAATCACAGCCCAAGGGATCATATTAATGCATGTATTTCCCAGTGGTGGGCATTCGTCGGTGCTTTAGTCCGTTTGTGAGTTGTCGTCTATATTTCAGGGCCGCCCGGTCGGTCCGAGTCAGCCAAACAGTGTCAAGAACGGACTTACCAGTACCACTTCTGACACGGAGCCAAATAAAGAAAAAATTAAAAATAAAACAGTGTTGTATGGCTTGCAGTCCCACAGACACAATTACATACATAAGCCCCATTTTGTTTTTATTTCACCGAATACCATGTATGTGAGTCTGTTGATTTTAGTTTATCTATTTCCTTTATTTGGTGGTGCGTGTGTTTGTGCGGCACCTGGGTGTGATGCGAAAATTATGTTCTCGACTCCAATTGATTTTTGCCAACGAGGGACGAACTGGGGCCACATGAGTCAGCCGCAAATACAGACGGGAACTTAGTGACGGATAGATGACCTCTGATATTTCTCTTGACCAGTCAGACTCATCTTCATATTGTCAAGCAAGAAACTATTCATACTTGAGCTAAGAATGGTTAGCATTTGCTTCTTTTGTGCATATGTGTAAACTATCCCAGGGAAAATAAATTGATCAAGAGTTCCGCCTGATGACGATTGAAGACTTCCCAAAGGTCTCATTACGAGACCAGATTCCAATTGTATAACGGACCAAATGGTGTTAAAGCCAAAGGAAGATGAGATGAAGTATGATGGGAGAGGGATCATGAGGCAATATTTGAAAGCAATGGAAACTTTCTTAAGAGCCCATTTTCTACACTGAAGGAACATGGGAATGTTTTGTGAGGGATCCCAATGGTGTGGTTCGGGTGGTGTTTTTTTTCCGGGGTAGGGAGGAGGTTCAATTGTAAGGGATCAGAAATCTTATGGAAATCAGGGTGCGGGCTGTGTGATGTAACCACCAAACATCTGTGTCGTGATGACAGACAAGACACAATGTGTTCCGGCTCCAAACGTCCCTACAGACGCAGACACGCATATGAATAGAGGAGGTGTCTCAACATTATTGTGTTGACATGAAATTAAAAAAAACTGTTTTTTAAAAACCAGAATTAGACCCCTAAGTTAGCCCTTTTATAACCCGAATGTTTGATTGTATAAACATTGGAATACCTCCATTGAAAATGAACATTGGATAGTGTGATAGCGCATGCTGTATCAGCAAGGAATCTTGGTCACCGTAGTGTGAAGTGAAGCCACCGGCGGCCATCTTACATTGCTACTTGCTAAGCGAGCCTAACTTGAATACATTGATTTGTGGGTTTTCACCCATCAGTGTAATCGTCACTAACCGCGTCCGTCAGTCTGTCACTGACGGGGGATTAGTCCGTCACTGGCGGACGCCCGGTTTTCTGACGTTTTTTGGGGGGACTGACTAACGGATTTCTGACGGACGAACTGACGGACTAACTGACAGACTGATGATTACAATTCAGATTGTCATGAAAAATGACTGACTGATGAGTGATGGACAGGTACCCTGGCCGCTGACAGATGACGAATGACAGACCAGCAAAGTCTTGTAAAATGCCCACCTCTGTTGACTACTTTATTAGTATGGTGAGTCACATGAATATAATGTATTTTATTGACGGTAGAAAGTAAGAAGCAGAAATGACGTCTATTTGCACCATGATGTTGTCCGTGCATCTCGAGGTGGGGATATTCCAGTCGATCACAATTACCACGTACACGGGAGTAACTGTCCGCTCACACACGAAAAAAGGTTATCACAAATATTTCAGAAACCCTACGTTTGACCTTTTTTAATTTTTGAATGTAAATGTAGTCAGATACACACCTCCCTCCTCAAAGGACATGTGTGGAAGACAGAGACTTGGTACTAATGAGACTGGAGCCTCTCTGTGAAGAGGTCAGAGCGAGTCACCAGTCAGCCATGCAGCTGGTAACAATACTGGTTTGGAGCACATGCGATCCAGTTTCACAAAATGTTTAATCAGTGAAGGAGCAGTGGAAACTCAGAAAATATGGTATTTCAGTCAGGTAACTTTGCCTTACAACAGTACAACTAGTGTGCTCACAGTCAATCATTTGGTGGATAGACAAGCAAAGAAACAAGCAACCAACCTACTTGTCAGTTACTAATAGCTGAGTTCTGGCAGGGATGTGCTGATTAAAGCAATGGGGGAGGGTGGGACGCTGGGCTTATGTAAGGCAGGAGGGAGGTCAAGCAATACTGACACAGGCCATGCCTTAGTTTTCCTCAGCATGGGGCAGAAATGTGCTGACCATGTCTCATGGGGTGATTGGGAGTCCAGGGGGGAGAGAGTCGGGCGGAGTGAAAGAAGTTTATTTGCCTGTGGGTTATATAGGCTTCCTTCAAAAACAAACAGAAGTAATTTTGTTTGCCGCATGTTTTAGCAGCTGTGACCTCCTATATGACTAAGCTTGACCCCATCCATGCAGCCTTGGGGGGTTTCAGCTCCTTAAATGTCCAGCAATGAATCGATCCCATTTTTTTCCGCTGGTACAATTTTCATGCATTAACAAATGCTGCAAATACTGTTTGGGTCAAGTGTGCAGGAGGCAGTACATGATGTAGAAAGGTAATGTTGTAGACATGTATCAAGTTCTTGTTTTGGTCCAAACAACTAGTACCTGTGTGTTAGATCATTCAGGTGGTAGTGATGAGAATGAAATGCCAGCAGTGTGCTCACTAGCCCATCAACCTTCTGGAACATGACCTGCTCAGGTCACACATGAGTGAAAACCTCAGTTAAGCATCTACTTAGACTGATTGAGACGTTTGCTCTTATGAGTGATGAAGGAAGATCAGGTTTTGCGATGCACTGGTGAAAGGGGTTTCTGTCGTACAAAGAAATTCACACACTCAAAAATCAACAAGCATTAGACATCTCTTTAAAGGCTAAACCAATACTTGGGTCAGACTATTTCCATGACTCAAGGGCTGAGATGATGATTGCAATGTTACCATAGCGATTAATATAATCAAATATTGTGCGTGAAAATTCATAACAAAGTTTTGCTGCAGATGTTGAATCACTACAAACTTAGCCAGTTCTACAAAAAATATATTGACATTTAAGTGAATTAGAATAAATAATGAAAACATTAGAAAACATTATAAGCACTAGAATGATTTGTGACAATGGATTGGTCATCATTGATTTTTATTATTGTTGATTGATAATTATTGAGGTTATACCACATTGCACAAGTCAGTCTTTAGTCTTCTTAATAATGCCAGACAAATGTGATTACTCATATGGGTACTTTAGGCCTGTATCTAGTGTCCTAAAAGGAGGAAACCAACAACAATTTCATAACTTAATCTTTGTCTCATCAGTTCATAAAGCTTTGTCCAGAAATTACTTTAGGCTTGTATCTATACATTTTTCACGTTTTTCACCAAATTCTATCGTTGCTTTTCTTTGTAAAAATTAGTGGTTTGAATCTAATGGTGACTTTAACCACACCAATTATAGAAGAAATATCATCCACTATACAGAAAAAGAAATGAGACATTTGGTCTTCCATTGGCCTACAGCGGATCGAACGAGACACGGGAAAAAATCTTTTCAAAGCCAAAATCAACAAAAACCCAAACCATGACATTATGTTGCAATGGAAAACATTATATATTTGTAGTTGTATTTAAAAAAAAATGTATATATATATATATATATATATATATATATATATATATATATATATATATATATATATATATATATATATATATATATATATATATATAGGGCGGCACGGTGGGCGACTGGTTAGCACGTCCGCCTCACAGTTCAGAGGTCGTGGGTTCGATCCCGGCTCCGGCCTCCCTGTGTGGAGTTTGCATGTTCTCCCCGTGCCTGCGTGGGTTTTCTCCGGGCACTCCGGTTTCCTCCCACATTCCAAAAACATGCATGGTAAGTTGATTGGACTGTCTAAATTGCCCCTAGGTGTGATTGTGAGTGCGGATGTTTGTCTCTGTGTGCCCTGCAATTGGCTGGCAACCAGTTCAGGGTGTCACCCGCCTACTGCCCAAAGACAGCTGGGATAGGCTCCAGCACGCCCCGCGACCCTTGTGAGGAGAAGCGGTACAGATAATGGACAGATAATGGAATATATATATATATATATATATATATATATATATATATATATATATACATACATATATTCCATAGCCTGTGATTGAGGCTTAACATGACTATAGTTTCAAGTTAGCTATGCTAATGTAATTCTGAGTATGAAAATAATATGGCCTTGCGTACACTTGGATATTTAATCATATAATCACAGGCATACATAATTGATCCACTCCATGGTTCTTCAAAACACAATGCTACAGAAATAGAATTTCCCAAAAGTGAATGAAGCAATACAGTTTCAGATTTCCTGATAGTTTTGCAGTTTTTATTGATGCTTATTTATCCAAATCCCAGTAACCCATACTTAGTGGCCTATCTATAATGAATGGGCCCTTGCACAGCTATGCATTGGTTAGGAAAAAATAAAAGAGGAGAGATCTTAGGTATCCTAAAATATTTGTGGTGCAGGTAGCCCTCATCTCCATAGCTTCGATATGCGTCTGTGTGTGTATGTGTGTGTGTGCCCGATGGGGATTGGAAGGGAGGTAAATAGCATATTAAATGGCAATGGAAGCCCTAGAACACTGCTGTCCATGGGAAAATGTCTTGCTGCGGCCCAACGTTGGTCTTGGGACTCTGGGAGCCAAAATCAGGTCACCCTGCCGCAAAGGATCATTATAGAGTTGGTCGCAAAGGATCATTACAGAGTTGGTGAGGTGGTTATGGACAGAGTTTGGGGGGCGATTAGGATGCCAGACCCCGTCTCAACCACCTACCCCATCATCATCCTTCCAAAAGCAAAGTTTCCCTTCCTTGCTTGGTCTATGGAAAAAGAATACCCGTTGTTTTTTGGGTCGAGCAGGGAAACTTTGAGGAGAAAAGAGGTCACCAATGTTGTAACAAAATGTGTTGGTTGTTAACTGAAAACGAGCCAGAAATGAAATCGCTAATGTTGTTGTTTTCTTGTTTCTTAAGTAGTTGTACTTGCTATTCAACAATTGACCTTGGAAGGATTTTTGACAATTCAAGTAAAACGGCAACATTGTCAGTGAAATCTCCTTTCACATGGACCAAAAAATAAAGACGCAGCTGAAGATCCGGATCCAGTAGTTGTTGAAACTGCAAGGTGCTATATATTACACCTTAGTGAAGAACTAAAAGCACAAACAATACAGCAGGGCTGTAACAGTATTATAATGGCAGTGGTGCCCGGCCGTTCAACTATCCATTTCATGCGCTAAACCATTTGGGTACATCGGTCAGGCCATTCGTAGGCCCATTGCAATAAAACACTGCATTAATTCATCTCTGGTCGTACTCAGCAAGCCTTCAATCGTTCAAGTATATGGCCAAAGATTTAATAATCACTTTCTCAACAACTGACTTGATTGTGAGAAATGAGTTCCCCGGGTATCGTTTCTGAATGTCCCGGTAAGGGCGACACCTTCCCACATGGTGGTTTGGTGTTTCGTCTTCTACACCACATTTTGGGCACGTTGCGGCCGTGTTTTAATGCTTCTGGAGATTGCCTGAAAGGACTTGTACTACCAGATTCAGTTGATTACAACTCAAACTCAGGATGCGGTTGCGCAGCCAAAATGGAGGCCATCCAATGTTTTCTTTTGGTCTTTAGCAATCAATATGTTTTTCCCACGCTGTCTGCCAGCATTTTATGCTCCAATCCTGCAAAGCATAGACAGCTAGCATCCGGGATCGGAATGAAGGGTTCTGGGCCCTCAATGAGACATTTCCTTAGACTCCCTGATGTCCGGGTATCCATGCAATGAGAAGGTTGTTTCTCTTTCCAAGTTCATTAAGGTTTTCAATGCAATGCAAAACAGTGTCCAACTTGACCGTATTGCATTCCATTGTCTCGGCTGCAGCCTTATAATCGGAAAGAAAAACTATTATTTGTAGCTGGACCCCCTCCTCAAGCAGAATCTCTGTCGCCAGAGATATGGCAAAGACTTCTGCCTGGAAGACGGTACTCAGTTAGCCCAAGAAGAGGGATTTCTGAACGGGAGACCAAGCACCGAGACTGGGTACTCAATATGGATTCCTGCTCCGACTCTCCCGTCCAGTTTTGAACCATCGGTGTAACACCGCAGAACATTTTCCCCAAGGTTTCATTCATATTGGATTGCACCTTGTTTGTCTTGTATTTGACATCGAAAGTATTTTTCGAATGTTTTCGTTATTTTCCAAAGGTCACCTGGCATACTCAACAGTGACAAATCACGCATGTCACTGTTGCACACGTCCACGTGACTCTTGGTTTTTCCAGAGGTTCCCACGGTTTTTAATCAATTTGGTAGGACCCACAAAGAGCCCCCGCCCTTACAAACTCTTCTATTGGTATGATATTCAGCAACAACACCATTGCACCCATGGGCATGCATGAAGAAGCCAAAGAAATCATTAGGCATGCTTGTCGCTGCACCTTGTAGAGTTTTCTCCACACGTACAGTTTTTCCATACCGCCAATCCAGGAGACACACGCATACATCAGGATAGGATGCACCATGGCCGTGTATATCCATTTCATCATGCGGTTTTATTCCCACGTTTCTCCAACAATTTGTTTGCATTGCATTAGCCGCAGTCACCTTTTAGGAAATGACTTTTCCACATCAATTTGCTATCAAGTGTAATACTGAGAAGTTTTGCTTCAGTGGAAAGTTCAAGTTGTTGTCCGTTCATCCACAGGAAGCCCAAATTTGGCTTCCGCTTGTTAGTAAACAGGACAGCCTCAGTCTTACCGCTGCTGAACTTTAGCTCGTTTTTCCGAGCTCATTCAATTGCCATTTGTGCCCTGCATCTTATTTGTCTTTGCACCTGCTACTAGCACCACTAAGTCGTCGTCTTAGGCTTGTGCATATATTTTCTTTACAGCAGCGCTGTAGTCCACCTCTGTAGTTTTGATTGTAACATACTCAAAGGGCCAAAATGACAATACCTTATCCCATTTTATTGGCAAACTGTTTCTGTAAATGTCCCTTCATATGCTTCAACAGTATTTCTAATTGATTACATCAATGTGTGTCTACATACATGGCATGTTTTTTTTCTGTAAAGACAACACTTCACATTTATACAGTTTTTACCGTTTTTATCAATATTCGTGACTTATCTTGTTTTCAGATCGCAGATTACTAGGCTGCAGTTTGGGTAGCTGCAAGCATGAAAGGCTTGCGCTAAAATATTTATGCATCCAGGCATGGAAGGGATGAAAAGTGAGACAGGAAGAGTCTGGGGCAGGAAGACAAGCTTGGATTTCACTTTTATGTAACCAAGAAGTCACTGTCATCCTGCAGAATGAAAGCTAGCCACAGGGTGTATACAGGTAGGCTATGTGTGTTTGTATTTTGATTCGTTCAAGATCCTAAAGTGAATAAACATTTGTAATTTGGTTTTGTGTGTGTTGCAGACACAAAACTCTTTTAAAAACGTTTCTTGTAGCACTATAACATTGTATTTTTTGGTTTAGAATTAGGACCCCTTTCTGAAAGAGGTCTTCCAAGCATTAAATGTTTCAAATAGTGGCACTAAGGGAAGTTACACCCCATCGCCAACCCTACCCTTCATTCGGTGAACGCAATTGTTTCTTCATTCCCAGCATTTCGAGTCACAATTCTGCTGTTCTTCAGCATTTTTACATTACACTTGAAAAACGAATCGTGTTTTTGCATGTTTTTGTGTGCTGCGCAAATTAAGATGTTCCTAAGTATACTCCCCATTTTCCTTACGTTCAGCCCTCAATGGGAAGCGGACTTTCTCATCATCCGCTTTTAGGATATTTAATTCATGTTTACTGGTTAGGCTGGTTGAGACAAAAGACTGAGCCAGGCAAAACCCTCAAATCTTGTTCCCTTTCAGTCAAGACCCCCTCAAGCACACCCATTCACCTAACACCACCCGTGACCCGTTCCTCTTCCATCCTCAGTCATTTATTAAAATCCCTGCTGGGAGTTGAATAGAAGCACCAAATTTCCACATGAAGAAAGCAGCCAGCAGCGACACTCTCTCCCCAGGCTAAGTTTACTTCTAGCTGTGAGAAAACTTGGTGGGGCTCTGGTTATGAATATTCATGTCACTGAGTTCCCTGTCAATCAGTCAAAGAAGAGCTGAGGAGGGAATTTTCCTTCAGCTGAGCAACAGGATCTTTACTAATTCTGATTCCAACTGTTCTTATTATTTATCAAAGTATCTCACAATTTAAGAACAAAATAACTTGCAAACTACTGTACATCAGGCATGCATCCTCCAAAAATGTCAACGTAAAACATTATGTTCTTTAGTTACATCCATAAACATATGGCTTGAATGATGACTGCAAGGACCTTCTTGGAGAGCGTGATCTTTATCTAATGTGGCTTTGCCTTGGAAAACAAGAGCTGAAAGGGGGCGGGGGGGAATAATGAGAAAAGAATGGGGAGAGAGACAGTCTGGAAAAAAGCTCTGTTGGACACCACTCACGGAGGCATAATTCCAGCTATTCACAAATGGATTCAAATGCAAATCCAGAAGTGAAGATCCTGTGGAAATCCAACATTTATTTGACCAGGGCCCAATCTTCCAACACCACCAACTGTCATGAACCACTCATTCTCCACTACATCATTTATCATTCAATGTGAGGACTAGTGTGTGAATATGCTTTTAGTTAGAAAATGTCACTCATTTTTTACTGTTGCAGACCTGCATCAAATTCTTTCAAGTTTCTTTCCTTCTGTGTCTCCGCTATATATGTTTGAGTGTAGTAGTCGTTGTAGTGGTACACGCTGCCTCCCAGCCACTGTTGATCACAAACCCAAATAAAAAAATGGGAAGGTTGCAGGCCGGAACGGCATCAGGCGTAAACTGCGACAAACATTCATCACTCGCTGTGGCGACCCCTGATGGGGCAAGCCGAAGGTTTCAACAACAACGTTTGAATGTAAGTTATAGGGGGTGGTAACTTCACCATAACATGCACAACCCTAATGCGCACATCCCTATTCTACTCATTCTGTTCCCACCTCCTTGCCCCTCCAGCGAGGGAGTTAGAAATGAACCTGAACTGATTGGGAGTTAAAAGCAGTTGCCAGGGCAGGTTCATTGGAGTAGAAGCAGTTGCCGGGGTAGCAGTGGAGGTGGTCGGTTGCCATGGCAGAGTGGGGGCAGGCAGGGTTGGGTGGGTAGCTCTGTTGGTTGCTCGGGAGTGCCAAAGAAATTGGGTGAGTGGTAAAGACATGAGGGAATCCTTACCATATGAAAGGCAGAGCGGGTGTGGCTGGCTGAAGATGAGTCCTGGGAGGATAACTCCACTGTCAAACAGCAGGAGCCCAACAAAACAGCCTTTCATTGGCCATTACTGCACCCCCTCTTCCCCCCACACCAGCTAACAAACAGCCACACACAACCTCCACTCTGTGCTCTCATCCTAGCTGGGTCTATTCAGAGCCAACCACTGTGACCAGAAAATAAGGGAATTCCCCCTGAAGTAATGGAATGACACCGTGTCCAGTGCATGCAAGACAGAATAGTAACGAAAAAGACAATGTAAAACATAGTGAAGTCTTGTTTACTGGCATCCAAATATATTCATTAAATGACTGAAAGTAACAGCTATCAGGAACAATGAGGGAAGGAAACCAGTGTTTGTATGATTGTGTGTTCGAAGACACACAATCAGTCACAGATATGGACAGCAGCAGGGACAAGAAGTGATAAAAGCCAGCCCAGCTTTCCCGTTCCTAACAAGCTAATGGTGGGGATTTACTGGCCTTTTATTATGATTGCATCAATTAGTCGTAATGTCTTCTAACTGTCTGTCTCAGTGACTTCTTTGTCCGCCAGAGGACAACTGCTGCTCACTAAAACCAAAGAGGAAGTGGATAATAAAACACAGAATGGAACAAATACAGTAGTGTTAAATTTGCTATAATTTGGAAATTAGCTCTGTAGACACCATAGTTGATTGCTGTATGTGAATGTGAAAAACACAAAACAAGAGATACAAAATTATAGTGAGGATAAGCAGTCCAGAAGATGGATGGACAAAAAAAGCATAACCTCCATCACTTTGTGACTTGTAGAGGTAACAGTCCTCCGTTTAAGAGTTTACATTTTTTGTTTTGTTTTTTGTCATAGTTTGTTTTTCATCCATACACGTGGCAGTCAGCTATTCCAAATCAAACCATCAAAGCTGTTGAGGTCGTTTTGCTCTACTTTCTTAGCAGACTTAGAAGTTCACTGACCGCCAGTACAAACCATCTGCTTCAGCTGAAGCTCTCCAGTGACTCACCGTTGACAGCTGGTTGAGAATTTAGGCTCGTTGATGGGTAGCTGGTTTTAATGGATTCCTCTCCAAGAGCCATATAAATGGTTTCTTCTTATGCCTCTTCAGTTTTGGCTGCAAAACAAAAGCTGCTGACATCACATTACAATATATTACATACACTATAGCAACACAGTGTATTTCCTAATGCGACGCCGTGAGAACTTGTGTCGTATGAAAGCCCCTATGCCACTGAGGGGCAGACATTCTTGACTGTTGGAGAAGGTAGGAAAAATGTCACGTCAAGGTTTGTTCAGGGTCACAAATGTTTGCCAAACGGTCGCAAGACATTCGCCTGTACCGGGACTTTTATTGCAACAAGAAAAATCACTCAAAGTTTTGACAAACTGTTGCTGAATGTCTGGCAAACGTTTTGCAAACATTTACGACATTGAACGAACCCTGACAAACTCTGTTGTGAACACAACATTTGCTTCCTCGCAATTGTTTGCCGCTCAGTGGGGTAGGGGCTTAACATAAACTGGGGTAACTGGGTACACAAATAATTAAACTAAAACTTCCTGTTTTACCCCAGAAAACAAGTGGAAGGGTGATCAATTTATTGCCAAGATTATATTCACCTGCCACAGAGCTAGGCATTCTGTCTATGTGATGGACCAATCAATTGGCACCAAAATGTATGTGGACATCTCTACTAATGCCCACTTCAACATATCAAAAGGATTAACCTCTCCGTTGCTGATTTATATGAGAATGAGGAAATGTGGAAGTGAGCAGAGCTACATAGATTTAGGCTTGGACAAGCGCACACTGCTTCTTTGCTGAAAAAAAAAAAAAAAAAAAAAAAAAGCACTGCTTCTTTGCTGATCACGGTTAGGACGAGCGAGGCATTTAACACCAGTCAGGATATTTACAGAGACTGAAGAAATGAGTGCACATTTACTTGGATGAGGAATGGCCCCATTTTCTCGACCGACAACACGCCGTCCAATTTGAAACGTAAACAGCTGAAAAGGTACGTTCCAATGCGGCCACACTCGGTTGTGGAGTCAGCCTCGCTGGAACATTTTGTTCGTTGAACATTGACGCTTGTTCGATGACGGCTTACCTCACTCTCTGGCCGCTCTCTGTCTGACAACGCACGCGACTGCTTGGGAGGCAACCCCGCGACTTGAAGATTAACGCAGGCTGGAGCTAATGTTGTTGTGCTAACACCTTTTGTTTTAACGACCTGAAGCTAGTTGTTGCTATTAGCCGTCCCATTATCCTACCTTTAGCCGGGGAGGTGTAGAGTGGGGCGTAAAGCTCCATTCTGCCTGCTGCTGCTGCAAGCCGCCGTCTCTCTCCTGAGAGCGGACACGAGTTTAGCGTCGCTAAATGTCCGAAATATAACCAGTTGGGGTTCGTGTGCGCATTCATGCTCTTGTCCGCTTCAGCTTGTGAAAGTGGAGGAGCAACCGCCACGGTATTTTTGATTTTGTGAAGGTGAGGTTTTATGTCAATAAATCCAAACTATTGTGCAGAACACTTTTATACTTTAACAGGTTGAAGTGGACAAGAGTAGTAATGTGTATTTCCACTTTGATGGCGATCGGTCGATGTTTTAGACAACAGAACTGACAAAGCGAGCAATATTACCACGCTTGGCTTCCTCCCATGACGTGGGCAGCTGAGACCGAAAACATAACATAAGCCATGCCCCAGAAAGGGGCGGGGAAATTTGTCGTCAACCAAATCACAAAAAAAAAGCCCTTAAATCACTACAGAGTCTTTTGAGGTGGGCATTTTAGTACTAATGTCATTTTTACATGCAAACCTATTATATAAGTGCCAATGTTAAGCTCACCCAAGTCTCACTTTAACCATACTAAAGGAAAATATTCCGGAACTCAAAATTTAAAAAATATTATATGTAACAGTTAATATGGTATTAATATGTTTTACTTTTGCTGTCCCCAAAATCTTGGTTTTCTTGTTTGTTTTAGTCACATTCAAAAGTTATTCATTTATTTACTTCTCTAAGCTTTTTTATTTCCTTGTTCTTCCTTTCTTTTAACCTTCTTTATAGGGTGATTGAACTTGAGCGAAAAAATGTGTTTTCTTGTTTATGAGTCAGTTTGAAGGGATAGGACTTGAAAAGCTTCTGTTTTTTTTCCTACCCCTTTTGAACATGAACTATATGGGGTGGCATGGCTCAGTGTTCAAGTGGTTGCCTCCCAACCCAGAGGTTGTGGGTTTGATACCCTGCCCCTCTGACCATGTGTGGTATAGAAATGTCTTTGATCAAGATGCTGAACCCCAAGTTGCTCTTGATGCTGCACCATCAGTAGGTGAATGTGAATCAATGTGAAGCGCTTTTGAGGGCCTGGGTGGAAAAGTGCTATACAAGTTAAAGACCATTTACCATTATATTATTTTGGCTGACGATTGGCCAATTTAGCTTTTGTTTGCTCAGTTCATTCACATGATAGTTTTTCATGCTTTGTTTATCCCTGTCTTTTTTAACATGTTCAATAAAGAGAAATTAAAAAAATATATTGTTTGTTTTATTATAGATTAAATATTGAACAAAGTGAGTTTGCGACATTTTGTGAGTGCTGTCTTCTTTACTTCATTTACAGTTTAGAGGCATCTGTTTTGGTCATGTGTTGCTTCCTGATCTGCTCGCCTTCTGTTGTCTACCGTGTAACGCAGGGATGGTCAGCTCCTATCCGGTATGTTGTAGATGTTTCCCTCGTCCAACACACCTGATTAATGATCCTGATCCTGATCTAACTTGTTTTTCACAGCGTAGATTGAATACAATTTGCTAAAGTCAGGCGGAATCCATCTATTTCTAAAACCAGAGGTGGGCATTCCATCGGACTGATGGACCGGTCCGTCAGTCTGGAACTGACGGACGCCCGTTTTGTTGACGAATGAAGGGAATTTTAAAATATTACGGACTAAGCACTGACGGAAGTGGATTTTTGTCCGTCTGAGTAATTGTCACTAACCCCATCGTCACTGAAGCACCGTCAGTCCATCACTAACGGATGCTCGTTTTGCTGACTTTTTTGGGGGAGACCGACTGACGGATCAATGAACTTCTGGCAGACTAACTGACGGACTTAACTGATGGGCTGACTGACGGACTGACGATTACAATTCGGTTCGACATGAAAAATGACGGAAGACAAATGAAGGAGCAGCAACATTTTGTAAAATGCCCACCTTTCGTAATAATAATACTAATATACTAATAGTCTTTTTTTCCTTTATTCTTCCCTGTAGTGTAGATGCCCTTCTGTGCCATGCTGCCTCTCACAGGTCAGCCTTGGCACTAAGACTGACATCTGGTTTATCCTTCCTTTTCCACATTTCCTGCAACAATGACTTGCTTACTCAAGACAAAGACAAAGGACATTCTCAACTGTCAAGAAAAGGCACTCCCTCTGAAAAGGCGAAGGATCGTCTGTGACGGCTTTGTTGTCTCAGCGCTGGGTAGTGGAGTCAACAGACTGCTTAGCCTCCCTTTTTTGAATTTTCCAATTGAGTCAAATAAAAAAACATGAAAATAATACCAACTGTCTAAAACCTGAAAGGGCGGTAGACAGGAGAGACCTTATTTTAAAATATTTTTAAATAAAATATTTCCTAGGCTCCTAACAAAGTTTGAACTTTTGGATGTTAGATCATCCTATGCTTTGTGTCATCAGTCTTTGTCTTAATTTGACCATTCACCACATTTGTTGCATCAGAACATCATGTAGCCTACAACAATTTACCCCCAAAAATAATGATGTTTTTTTTAAATGCCTTTTAATTTGGGGTTATCTTTTTGTTTTCAGCGATTAAAGTTTTTAAGTTTGTTTTTATTGTAATTCATTTAAAATGGCACGTAATTCAAAAGAGTAGAAAAACAACATCTTTTATAGTTTTTTTAAGTCACTGCTCAGTAATGCAATGAAGTTGTGGTCACATCTGATCCAACTTGCTTATTTCCCGATTGTGAGTCAGCAGTGAGGTCGTGAATGAGTCAGTGTGTGTGGGACTAACGTGGGCGTAAACCCTGTGGTTGGGAGTTTGACTAAGGCGCGACTTAATAGTCCCTCGATGTTTATGTGAGTGTCAGGAGGGTGAGCGCGAGGGGTGTGTTCCTGATGGTAACTCGTGATTGGTTGATGCCAAGGGAGGAGCCAAAAACTGTGCAGATGCTGGTCTCAATGGAATCAAATAATTGCTGTGTGGGCAATAAATATGAGGTGAACATAATTTCTTCTCAATATGGATTTATTGTAATGCACATATTCCAAGCTCTATTGTCTGTAAAATAATTTTCATTTGTTGGCTGCTGGCTTTGGGCACAAATATTGTACTACTTCATTTTAGAACAGTCCATCTACAGGACCAAGCAGGTTGTAACATATCAGTCAGAGCATTTGCTTCTTGTTTTTGGCGTTTGTTCTCTTACTTATTTATTGCGTGACTAAAAGGACTCATTGAGACCGAATCGCTAAATGCAAAAGGACTGTCGAGCATTTTTTTGTTCTTTTTTTCATGTTTAAATAGCTTATTAGCTTTGGTCCCGCTTAAACCAACCCCCCACCTCTCACCCCAAAAAAAATGTTTATATTTTATATTTTGGTCGTGTTGCTTCCTGATCTGCTTGCCTTCTGTGTTAGGTATCCTGATTCTGCTCCTTGAGCCCCACCCCTTCCTTTCTGTGAGTGTGTGTGTGTGTGGGGGGGGGGGGGGGGGGGTGTCTATGGTTGTCTTGGTGCAGGTGTGGAGAGAATTGGTGCTGGGACCAGGTGCAAGCCATCACCATCAACAGCTTACTTAAACTGGGCCCAACCACCACCTCGTCGCCAGATCAACACTCTCGAGTCAGAGTTTGTGCATCCAGCAACTATCGTGAACTCTTGCAAGTACTTTCAGAGTACTGTTTTTATATCGCTTCTCAAGTTACCCTGCACTCAGCCTGCCAACGCTGTGCCGCGAGCCCCGTTGTCTTGTTCCCAAGACAACTTCTGGACTCGCTCTCCGATCTACACCTTCATCCCTGTTTCAATAAACACATCATTGTATTTCTCAACTTGTCTCAGGTCTCTGCAATTGGGCCCTCCTCACACCCAGAACCCTGACATTCTGTTGTCTACCGTGAAATGCAGGGGTGGTCAGCTCCTATCCTGTATCCTATATTTATATTTAAATTTATATTAAAAAAAAAAAAAGAAAAAAAAAATATATATATATATATATATATATATAAAACGAATTTTAATGGGATATTTATTTTATCTGGGTCTACAGCGTTATTGTAATGATCACTTATTCACTGGCACCTTCACTGATTCATAGAAACACACAAGTGCGCATGCACGCTCACACATACAGACGCACACAACAGCAGCCAGAATGATTAGTCATGGAGTCCTGTTCCCTCGCTGTGTTTATCAATTAACACTGCAAACGTGGGAAAGAGAAGCAGAAAAAAATCCAAGGGGATTAAACAGCAGACTGACAGCAGCACATGTTGCCTGACTCTTTCCACGTTCTGTTATTTTCCTGTGTTGTCCCATTCCTCTTAGCATGTTTTTGTCTTTTGGCTTTGCATTTGCCCATCTGTTGCTGAGTTCAAATGCCACCTTAGCCTTCTTGTCTGGGATTTTTGGCTTTATGTTCTTTAAAGCCATGAGGACTACAAATGAAAACTAATGATATGGGAAAATTATTGAGAAAGGTTTCCTTTTCTGTGAAAATGTACGATGGCAAAAGATTGATACAGATGTTTTGTTATTCCTGATAGTATTTTTTTTTATATATATATATAGGATAAACACTGTGGTGTCTCAAAATTGGAGCACTCTGAAGGCTATACAAAATCCCAAAGAGTATGCTTCAAGTCACAAAAACATGTCATTATATCTCACTAGACTTCAGTTCAGCCAGCATTCAAATGCATTTACATATATATGTATATATATATACATATATATGTGTATATATATATATATATATATATATATATATATATATATATATATATATATATATATATATATATGTATCGAACCCACGTATCAAACGCACGTATCGAACCCACGACCATATATATATATATATATATATATATAGACTGGTTAGCACATCCGCCTCACAGTTCAGAGGTCGTGGGTTCGATCCCGGCTCCGGCCTCCCTGTGTGGAGTTTGCATGTTCTCCCCGTGCCTGCGTGGGTTTTCTCCGGGGACTCTGGTTTCCTCCCGCATTCCAATGGATCATCATTGATTGGACACTCTAAATTGCCCCTAGGTGTAAGTGTGAGTGTGGATGTTTGTCTCTGTGTGCCCTGCGATTGGCTGGCAACCAATTCAGGGTGTCCCCCGCCTACTGCCCGAAGACAGCTGGGATAGGCTCCAGCACGCCCCGCGACCCTTGTGAGGATAAGCGGTATCGATAATGGATGGATATACACATATACATACAGTGAGAGCGAGAAAGAGTGTGCCGACAGTTTCGCCTCAAAAAATAAAGTCCATTATTTCTTTCCTAAAATCTGACCAAATCAGACGTCAACTGCCACAGACAATTGTTCTGAGGCTTTAAGATACCTCCTTCACCATGCATTATTTCATTTCTAAGATACAGTGTATCAGACATGATGATCTGAACCAAAACTGAACTAAATCATTATATACTTCTGAGGGTATTTACCTCTTACCAAATGATTTTGAGCCATTCAACATGATGCAAAAAGTAGAAACGACCACAATTCCCACTGTACAAGGTCAGTAATCTCTTCCACTCACAGTGCATAAAAGAACAAACTGCTCTAAAGAATAATTAATGCAAAATTAATTGTTCTAATTTCAAAATTATTGTTCATAAGACGGTGGCTTTATGAAGTTGTTTTAGTCGATGAGTGTTTACTTACTGCACCTGAATTAGAAAAAGGTGTCGTTCCCACATCTTCCATACTGCATGTTTTTCAAATGGCCATCAACACACCCAGACATCCACACCATGGGAAACCGTTTCCCTGTAACATCAACAAGAATAACATCTCCATGTTTAGCATTCTGAAGTCCTTCTTTCGGCGAGACTGCATCGGACCAAGACTGTGGGAATGTTGTCAAGTTTGAGCTTCACTGTTGTTACCACTCAGTCATTTTGGATCCATTCGGCCCCACATGGAGCCAGCTGTTTGCTCAAGCCCAACTAAGCTGTTGGCATTAGAACTAATTTGACCCATGGAGGGCCAAGTGGGACTGAGCTGGGACTCAGGCTTAGATGAGTGGCGTAAACACTGCTTTAACAGTGAGAGCAATGAAATGTATCTTCTGCTAGTGAGACATCAATCATCTCTGTTTTGTGTTGCTTCACCCCCACCTTAATTATTAATTTACTCATTTTGCACATTTTATTTTATAAATGTAGTAGTGCACCAGTCAGCCAGCCTTTGTTGGTTTAGAAGACAATGGCATCACCGTGGTCTGTTGTTCTGATTGCTGCTCTGTTGTGGAGATGAAGGGTCATGCATACTGATGTTGTTTAAAGTTCTTCTAATTATTTATGCATAGCCTTTCTCACTCTCAATGTGGGGATTAATTCTCTCTCTCTCTCTCTCTCTCTCTCTCTCTCTCTCTCTCTCTCTCTCCCTCTCTCTCTCTCTCTCTCTCTCTCTCTCTCCCCTTCTTCTTCTTCTGTGCCACCCTCGCTATCTCTTGCTCAGAAGAATTAAAGGACAAAAATAAGCTAAATGTTTGTGTCCCATGATGACAATCGGAGCAAACGTCCATGCTGGTTAAACATATACTCGATAATTTTGATGCAATCCACCGGTCCGTTAATCTACATCATCCATTTCTTCTTGGTGGTATGTGCACATGTGGATCCACGGATCGTACAGTTTTGTGGGATCTGTGTGAATAAAGTTGTTAAAGTATAGAGTGTATTACAATAAAACCAAACACTCACACCTTGACAAGTAATGTCAACATAGCATAGATCTAGTCCATCGCTGGTCACATGCTAGTGTAAGCAGCAGGCACCGTGATTAACGCCTTCACTCGCAGTCTCTTCTTTTCAACAGAAGATCCAAAAGATCTAAAATGTACATTATATTTTAGTAAACTATAGTTCACACCAGTTTTAGATACACAGATGAAAATGATCTGAGCTACTGTTAAAACTAGTGTGTTTGGACTAGGGTGAAGTCATTGGTTGAAATTGATATTTTCTCATCAATTGAGTGTTTCCAACATCTTATTCCAGGGGCACGATACTGTCAGACCCTAATTTGTCATTTACAGTCACCTGGGTGTGACAGGCAATTTTTCGTTGTTGTATGCAGCACAAACGGTGTGCTCGTCCAGTCCTGATAAGCAACAGGCCAGTCAAACAAGAAATTGAGGCTTTTTCTCTTGTTCTGAGTTGCTGTTTACTAATCTACTTTATATTTATAAGCCCCTGAAAAAGTATTTGCCATCTTCCTAATTCCTTCTTCCTCAAGCCAATTTTAATATCTCACAAAGCGAACCCAAATGAATACAAAATGCAATTTCTTATTGAGGATTAACTAAGGGGCAAAAAAAAAAAACCTACAGTGTATCGACCTGCTTAAAACGGTAATTTCTCCTACAGGTCAAGCAGCTTGTTGAATTGTGAGTTCATTGATTAACTAAAGTTTTTGTGAAGCCTAGTTCAATTACAATGGCCACCACACCTAGGCCTGTTAACCACCACATTTGTTGAATCAAGACAGAAACTGTTAGGCAAACTAAGGTATGGATCTTAAAAGGTGCAAAGTAGGGCTGCACAATAATGGAAAAACATCTCATATGCAATATGGATGTTGACTATAACAATATCGATGTTATTGTGATATTTAACATATACCCAAAGAAATGAGATTTGTATTATCTGATGAAAGAATTACATTTTTTTTCATGCAGCAAAATAAGCAAGCTCAATGTGGTCTTAGCTCATTTATTGTAACTCTTCTTGATAACGTCCAACTATTGGGTGATATCTACCACTATATTTTTTCAATATATTGTGCAGCCCTAATGCAAAGAAGTTTCAGAACAAATAAATGATAAACAAAGTGATTGAAATCGATCTGGAAAAGTTTACGAAACCACTTCTAAGACTTTGAGGCTGTAGTAAACTACTGTCATTATCAATAAATGGAGAAAACGAGCAACAGTGGTGAACCATATTTGCTCCAAGAATGGAATGACGACTCAATCAGAAGGTAACAAAAGAATCCCGAACGTCCAAAGAGCTGCAGGCCTCACTGGCCTCAGTTAAAATCAGTGTTAATGACTCAAGTGTAAGAAAGACATTGCGGACATAATAATAGGAGGTTTCATATTTTTTCATGGCAAAGACTACACTTATTTCCCATCTCTCGATGTGTTGTGGTATGAACCTTAAATGAGAAGGTCACATGGAAAACCCTCCGCAATATGACTGAGTTAAAACAATACTGCAGAAAGCAGTGGGCCAAAATTCCTCCACAGTGATAAGACTTATCACTAGTAAATGCAAATACAAATGCTTGAATTCATTAATCCCTGCCAAGTGTGGCACAACCAGCTACAAAATTCAGGGCCAATTACTACTTACTCAAACATATTTTTTTAAGAATATGTTCTATACAGGCCCACTAGTTGAAACACAGCATCCTGATTAATATTATGTTTCTGGAATATGAGTTAAGCAACAAAATACACCTGCTTTTAGCCATCTCTGTCGGCGGCCATTTTGTCACTTCTGTCGACTGAAAATGACATCACACATCCTCAGGGGTCAGATAACAACCAATCATAGATCGGCTTTAGAAAACAGGTCAGCCATGATTGGTCGACACCCTGAATTAGTTGCCAGCCAATCGCAGGGCACACAGAGACAAACAAACATCCACACTCACAATCACACCGAGGGGCAATTTAGAGTGTCCAATCAACTTGTCATGCATGTTTTTGGAATGTGGGAGGAAACCGGAGTACCCGGAGAAAACCCACGCAGGTACGGGGAGAATATGCAAACTCCACACAGGGAGGCCGGAGTCGGTAGCGAACCCACGTCCTCTGAACTGTGAGGCGGACGTGCTAACCAGTCGACCACCGCGCCGTCCTGCATAGAACATATTCTTGAAAAAAATGTTTGGGTTGATTTCTCTTTAAATATGCACAGATAGGAAACTTTAGGTACTCCCTTGTTATCATTATACTAGGCCCCTCTTCAAAGGCAACACCTCTTTGCTTGACCGTTTCTGTGGGAGTAAAGTCATCTTATCATTTTCAAAGTATCAAACTCTAATATGGGAAAAAAATAAGGGCCAGGAAGCACAGACAATGCCATCATGGGTTAAAAAAAAAACACACAAAAAAAAAAGCGCTAAGATTGTGTGTAAGGGGGAGTCATACTATTATGTTAACCTCGTGCAGGCCTTCCTCTCTGCACTCGGGTCAGGGTCCACAACGGTGTGCACAGATAAGGAATAAAGAGGAAGAGCATGAAGTGGAGTGGGATACGAACAGCATGCCGCATCCTTCATTGAAAATGGGTCCCACTTCCCTGTGGAGAATGAAAACACACTGATAAGGAAAAGAAGGGATGGGATGTCTTCCTGTGTGTACTGAGGACGATAGTGGTGACAACACAATCATTTGGCAGTGTTTGAAGAGGAATGCATCAGAGATGGTGGTGCAAGATATTCAAATGGTATAATCAATTGTAAAATGAAAAACAAAATAAAAAGATGCTCTAAAGCAGTGGTCCCAAACCTTTTTTCTGCCACGGACCGGCTCATACAAGTCTATACCCTTCGCGGCCCTGTATATTCACCGTCCGGGGCGGAGTTTTGGGCGTTGGTGTGTGTGTGTTTGTGTGGGTGTTGGGGCTCATATTGTCTTATTGAATGACTTTTTAGTCTTAGCAAAGCAGTTAGCCACCAAGTATGATGCTCTCAAGGCACTTACATTTGTTGACAAATCAGTTTTTCAGTCTGCATTGACTGCACAAATTGTTGATCAGAGCGGGCTTCCTTCCTGCGTGGGAATCACTTGTCGCCGTAAATCCATATCTCAAGTAGGGCTTCTGGTATTGTCTGTGAGATGTACCATTCTTTTTCTTCTTGGGCATAGGCTCTTTTGTTGAATTCTAATTTGGCCTTTTCCCCATTGCAAAGAAACCTTCCAAATACGTCTGTTTATTTGCTAGCTTGTGCATTTCATATTAGCGTTACATGACGGAGACAACTTGACAAGTGTTCAGAGTGAGTCATACATAGATGTAACGGAGAGAATCACTTCCGTTCACTCACGCAAAATTAAATATTTTTCAGTCTGGGATAATAAATAAACGCGAATAATGCACTTTTTTTTTTTCTTTCATCTGTGCGACCTGGTCCCGGTTCGCGGGGCAGTGGTTGGGGACCCCTGCTCTAAAGGAAGGTGAAGGAGGAGAATAGTAAGGAGTGGAAAGACACTTCAGTCACTCAGAAGGAATGGGGGTGGGGTTGTTTTCTTTCCTGTGTATTGATAAAGCAGGACAGGAAGGAAGCGTCCATGAAGACCAGTAAACTCCTCTTTCTGTGCCAGAGCCATTACCGCTGCATTGTTTTCCATCAGCTGTTATTGGCCCCTGTCTTCATTATCTCACTGCTATTGTCTCAGAAGCTTGAAGTGGTGAGCGCCATTGACATGACAACAAGTACAGGCATGCTCATGCAACCCCCTCCCCACCTCCATGAACATAATAATGACTCTTGATTTATGCCTTCCCTACGTTGAACCACAGTAAAACAGTTGAAATAGAACAGATGGCTACTGCGGAGTCGTCTGATGCTTTTCCTTTTCAAAAACTCTACTCTATTTGTTTGTCTTCAGCGATTCAACTGACCAAAAGTTTGATACTTTGCAGATCACATCAATACTGTTTTTAACAAAGAAAAAAAACGGAAAAGTTAACAACTGCAGATAGTACAGTAGTCACTGTCCTGACCGCATGCACATGAGGGTCATGTAGCCTCTCACTATCCACATTCTTATCAACGTATCCCCACTAAATCACTGTTTGCAATCAATCGTGTGGATTCTGTAAACATTGTAATGGCCAGAGCTGAGATTTGAACCCTGAACCTCAGAGCTGTGAGAAAGCCACAAAAACTGCTTCTCAACTAGTGGTTCGGAACCCAAAAGTAGGCCTCGGACTCACCATGGCTGAGTCGCTGATGTAGTAAAAATTACAGAGTTCTCAGTTTATGACAATGATTACATTTCCATGCAGTCAATATTCGGGTTAATGTCAAAGTCCAGTTTCTGTAACATTTGAGATTTCATGCCTGAGCAGACGTACACCCATATACATGATAATTGTGATCAATTGGAATATCCTGATTGAAACGGGCGACGTACGGATGATGTCATAACGCAAATAGACATCATTTCCGCTTCTTACTTTCTACCGTCAATAAAACACATTATATTCATGTCACTCACCACAGGAATAAAGCAGCTGGTTTCCTCCTCACTCCAAAAGTGTGGTTCTGTGCTGGGTATGAGTTTTTGAGCCATTGGTTGTTTACCTCTGCTTGTGTATTTCCGGCAAGTTGCATGCCAGATGCACGGTTGCTGTGTTGTTTTCGCCGCAGAGACAGAAGATAATGGGAAAACGCCGTCTTTCAGTATTTAATCTCTGGCTGCTCAGTGATAGTCTCGTTTTCTCCGATACTTTTATGTTTTGGTTTGTATTTTTGTATATAAAGAATTTTACTTTGCCACATCCGTGTCCAGTCTGCGTCTGGGTCCAAATTCTGCTTCTCACATTACAATAGCAATTGTTACGACGACAGTTGTCTGTTTTCCTTGTTTCCTAAAACGAAGTATACTATTAAGTGTATATACAGCAACATATGGATTGTTTTAGAAATAGACAGCTCTCATTCAAAAAAGGCACGTGGACTTTCACTGGAAACAGTAATACAGGGGGTACAGTAAATGGCAGTATACCGTATTTTGGCACATTTAGAGTATGGCGAAAGGGACAATGTTGTGTTTGAAGGTCACAACGTGCATATGAGTCAGTCTATGAAATGTTTAATTTATACTAAACACTGCCAAATCGGCACATTTTAGCCTGCAATTTTTGGAAACTCGAGCAACGTTTCTTGAAAGTTTATGTAGTGCAAAACTCAAAACCACTACTTGTCACAACATCCTGCTCATTCTGCGCCCCCTCATGACTCGTATTCAGACAAACTATTTCACTTTCGGAGAGCCGCTGAGAAGAAGTCTTTTGGAAAGCAAGTATAAAGGGGAAAAGTATTTCAGACATGTTTTTGGTCTAGGAGTTGACTGCAGGGAGACGGGTTCTGATGTTTTCCGTGTGGTCATAAATAAGTCCGTCCCCGCTCAAGCTTTATGGGATCCAGAACCTCTTGATCCCTTCCATGTGTTGCCCATGAGCCAGGGCCCTGAACTTCGACCTCTGAGCCCTTGACTCAGTTATCTCGAGCCCAAGAGAGACAGTGAATGCGTGTGTATGCACGTGTGTGTGTTAATGGGTCGAGTTCACCCAGGGTTGATTGTTCACCTCTTGTCCCCTTGTGCATCACCATACCTTCCACCTACGTTTTACTGGCTATGAATTACACACCTACACGCACACGCACACACACACTGACACACTTTAAGTGACCTTGGTCATCTTCCACTCCTGTGCACCAAATTTAGGAGGGTTATATTTCAACCTTTAAGAAAAACACATGTAAATTACATGCAAAAGCCAACAAACATGTCTTTCACTAGATACATTTGCAATAATAAAGAAAAAAAGAACTCATTGGAAATACCTATATTTCTGCATGAATAATTGTCACAACAATTAACAGATTTCTTAAATATCACATGTTTTTTATTGAACACACTTTGTAGATCTTCACAGTGCATTTTAGAAAAGGATGTTAACTTCTGGTTTAATAACTCATTGAGCTTCTTTGGCAGCAATAAGATCAATCAAACATTTCTTGTAGAAATGTAGACCCGCACAACAGTCAGAAAGGATATTGTATAATTCCCTTTTACACCAACTGGTTCATTTCAGTTCTTGGAATGTCTCCTGTGAATTACTCTTCATGAGGTCATGCTGCAGCATCTTAATCAGGCTCAGATCAGGACTCTGACTTGACCATTCAAGAGGTGGGTTTTTTTGTCGAAGAAATTTTGTGTCGCCCTGTATCGATGTCCTGTCACATGATCCATGCTCCTTTGAGTTTCATTTGGCGGAAGGATGTGAAATGTGTTAATAAACTTAGGAATTAATTTTCCATCGATGAAAAGAATCCATCCAGGCCTTGATGTAGCAAAGCAGTCCAAGCTATAATGCCACCTTCCACCATACTCCACAACTTTGTTTTTTATGGTTCTGTGCTGTTTTTTCTCTCCACACACTGCATTGTGTCTATGTTCTTGGTTTCATCTGTCAGTAGTGACACACAAGAGTTAGCCAGTGGCACTGCAGAACATACCGTTTCTCTTTTGCAAATTTCAAAATTGCAGCTTCCCATGAAGTCCATTCCTGGTTTACCTCATTTATTATTATGCTCTTACAGTCATCTTTACAGGGCTTACCTTCCTGAATTTATAAACAATGTGTCGTAACACTGGCTGATGAACATGAAAGGTTTAGTTTAGAAACGTTTTGTAATCCTTTCCACTTTCATGCCCGTCAACAATTTTTAAGCATGCCTAACATCAGAAAATACTTTGAAAGAATAGCAAACTCAATACTGGTGTGTGTGCGCGCGTGTGTGCGTCTGTCCAATCTCATCAAATTGATCGGACTCCAGGCTAGCTGACTCTGATTAGCAATTAGAGAAGTCATTAACTGAACAGTTAACATATTTTTCAACCTGCACTGTAAATGTTTACTGTGTTCAGTAAAAAACATGAGAACATATAATTGTGTTGTATTAGTTTAAGCAAATTGTGTTTGTCTGTTGAAGTGACTGAGCTGAAGATCAGATGACCTCTAATGAGCAGTTCATGCAGAAATTGAAGAAATTAATTCCAATGGGTCTATATTTTTTCTTCCAACTGTACAGTACATGCTGTTGTGTATACAATATTTATGTAGACGACTTACTAACAACTGCGAAACAAAATAACTACTGACAACATTTACAAAGCAACTGCCAAAAAACACAATTATTATATACTGTACATTTAAGCAGTTTAAGAAGAGGTTGAAGTGATAATCACAAGCATATTGGTTAGCAAAATAACCAAAACTAGCATGTGTGTAGTGCGTGGGGTTTAAAATTATTTTTGATTCCCCCTGAGTGAAGCCAGTATTAAAAAATAACAGATTTAGTCCAGTTAATTTGCTACACTTAATAGGCTGGCAAGGCTAGGCAGCTTTATTTAGATATCACGTCATAAAGGCAAAACTGTACACAACATGCTTTCCACAAGCAAAAACAACACCTAAAGGCAGAGCTGGGGTATTTTACTAAAATTTCCCAGTCTGTTTATCACCTTCCGCCTATTTGTCCAGCTGGAACAAATAGTAATCTCGTAAAGGCCGGTCCGCCTTGCATTTTAAAAGGGCTTCCGTTAGCCTTTCAATCTACAACTTCGACCAACTTCTACAGACCCCTATCACCACAAACCCCCCCCCCCCCCCCCCACCCGCAATGAGCGCTATTTGAAACGAAAGACTCACCGTGGCATGGAAGCCTCACCAATAACAGACAAAACGCGGCTCCTTTTAGGACCCAGAAACCAGAAACCAAATGATAGACGACTACATAGATGGAAAAAGTGGGCTTCCGACTGTTTAGTCTGTTTTTTTAAGGTTCCTAACTTTCGTTTATCGCCTACAAAATGGGCGTCCGTCATTGGCGGATATACAGACCAGTCCGTCACATAGTCGGAATGCCCAGCTCTACCTAAGGGCTTTCACAAACACAACAGCGCAAAACATTCAGAAGCAAAGCAGAAAGCACTATTACTAAACATTACATGGCTGTCCTAATATTTATAGAATAATTTGCTGACTTTTATCTCGCATTACCTGTCACCATAAAGTGTGATGTGTAGCCTATGTGTGTGTGTCTTGACTATTTATTTTTATTTGATTTTGCTGTTAAAACAGCAGGGAGGCCAAGGCTGGGCCGTGTCAACAGGACACAATCATGACTTGCCCACCTATACACACGCTGGATCACAGATGTGCATAGACGTCTGGATTCTTTAGTGCTTCTCTCCAGGTTGCTCTGATCTTAGGGGAAAAGCTCAAAGGGGAAAGGTCATCTTGACAGGGGCTGCTCTTTCTTTACCCCATAGCTCCCAATTAAGATCTAATCAAGCTAATTCAGCTCCATTAACTGGAACTAAGAGGGGACTGGGTGTGTTTAACCCAGGTCTGCCCAGACCTGACTTTATTTGCATCCTGAAGGGGAAAGAGAAATAATAGAAATGTGTTTTCTGTCCTAGATGAATTTGTTTGTTGCATAATATAGCCGGCAAATGAATAAATTATACCATGTAACACAAACATAAAACAGTGCATTGCATCACTCACAGATGACGGACAGACAAAAATGTAGGCTTGTAAAATTTGTGTTAGATGTTCCTCATCCACTCTGCATGTACTGAATATCAGCCTCCCTTTTGTCGTCCGCCGGCCCCATAGCACGTCGCGGGTCACTGCAGACTTGCGGTCTAGAGAAAGCCCTCTTTGTGTCAATACAGGGTTGACCAGCCGCTTCTGCACTCTTGGCTACTCCACAAGTCTTGGCTGACCCACACAGCTCAGAAGCAGGCCAAGCCTTGCTCCTCTGTAGTTCATCCCTGACAAAGAACCTCCACACTGGTTTCGACTCCTCTCTCAACTCCCTCCTCTGTTCCCTCTCCTCCATCACAACCGTACACCATGCCATTTATTTTGACGTCAATACGTCCATTGATCCAAACTAAATTTTCCCCACAAACGCATGATTTCCTATTGAATTATGTCATTTGCCATTAATTGAATAATAAATGAATCGAGATGTGTTGTTGTGCTGACACTCGTGCTTTTCCTGGAAATTATCTTTCCTTGGAAAAATAAGCATGCAGTTAGAATAAAATTGTGAAATCTGTTTGAAATTGAAGCTATTCCTCAAAAACTGAATCAACTTCGCTCATTTTTCACATCTCTATGGACATAATGACTGGACAGAAGAGGGCGAAGGCGAGTTCATCACGCAGATTCAAGAAAGGCCGCCGTTATTCGTCATCACCGCCAAGTGCTACGCATCGAGTGATGAAAGGTAAACTACTGGGAACTATTGAGACACTGGTTGTACCAGGTAGGATTTACTTTGGATTTACTATACTTGCCATGGAAGGATACACACACGCGCACACAATAAAACAACAATAAAAATATCATTCATAATGTTGTATTTTTGGGGGTGTAACTCAAAGTCCAAATTGTACAACTTTAGAAGCATGGGTTTTGGAGATTCTTCTTTAATTCAAATCTTCACGACTTAATCTCATTAAATCGAAGAATTATCAAACACAACAAAATAGCATTACTGACAAAGTTTACGCAGGGACAAGAGATGTTTTTTTCTCAACTCCTTTCCTATTTTTTCCCCAATCAAATTATTTAATCATGAAATGCTAAGGAAATACACATGTTCTCCACTCCGTCCTCTAAGATGATATGTTTGATTATGATTGCACATCTGGATTGGACAGTACTCAAATGAGTTCTTGTAGTAACCTGTAGATTCTTTTGTGGGGTTGATATGCCGTTGTGTAGGTCTTGCACAGCCCCTCTGCATTCAGACGCAATTATCCTTCTGGTGTAGGCTTTACTGCTTAAAGTCTCAAATTGCTGCACCTCAATCATTTGAGCCAACCAATAATTAGTGTGCCATTAGTGTAAAGAGTGTCACACCTTTAGTAGGTGTTACTGCAAGTTTGTGTCCTTCCTCCTCAGCCTCATTTTTTGTACTCTGCTTCAGCTTATCATTGTTGTTTCCCCTTTTTTTTCTGCATGATTTACATGCATGTATGCCCACACACAGAAACAGCCTAAAGACACGTTTTCAAATCACGTCAGTAACCACACACTGAAGTTCCCTCGAGCAAAGGCTTAATGTCAACCATATCCAGATGCAAGAAGGGTAAGGTGCAATTTCCACAACCACATTCATCACTGCAACGATATGCTGCTACAGTGATTGGCAGCCATATTAAGTGTAAACACAGCTGACAAGAGAGCAAACCACTGCAGGAATGTGCGGAGATTCATGAAGGAAGACACACATACAAAAACACAAAGACAAACAGGTACAGCCTGCCAGGTAACTGATAATCACTATCTCTCTCTGAGCAGGCAGTCATATTTCCCGAGCACAAACATCAGTGCACATACTGAGTGAATAGAATGATTTTCGCTTCTACTTGTGGCAGTCTTCACCATATAGTCTTTAAATTGAGTTTGGTCATTTGTTATTATCAGCTCAGTCTCACATTTGCGGCAGAAAACACTTACCCAAATCACGTGTGTGTAAACATGCACGTTTTTTGACCACACGCACACACATTCACACAGAGAGAGTGAAGCCATGGAAAATCTCACCATACAATCACAGTTCCACACGATCATTGAAGTTGTAATGCCTGTCAGAAATGGCTGTCAGAGGATATAGTCGGGACATGTTACGCTCCATTGTAAAAAAAAAAAAGAGAAAGAAAAAGAAAAAAGATAGGGGGCCCACAGGCTACACCTGCACATCTATTCTCTGTTTCACCAAACAGGTTTTCTCACCCATCACATTGCCCTTTTCAACAAGCAGGCTAGCTTTCTTTCCCGATAAAAAAACTGAGTGCAGAGGAGGGGAAAGTGCGGAAGATGACAGAGGATGAGACAAACACACAAAGATAGATTCAAATCACGTAAAAGCATATTAAAGCCCACTACCATCCACATCAGAGTCCTAAAGGCACAGTGAATGTTGCTGACAGGTTATTTGGTCATTCATTTAGAAAATAACAATGAGAAATGGTTGATGACTTGTCACAAATTACTCCACAAAAGGTTTGATGAATTATGACGTCAAGAAATAATGCTGGTTAGTGGAATGTAGTGGTTTTTAAGGGACAAACGTACATACCTGCAAAAGGCTGAAAAACAATCAAGCATTACATGCCCAGAATGAGGCAGAAAACCGTATTTGGTAACTTAAAGAAAATAGGCACCTTGTCTCATTATAATAACTAGAATCCTCCCAGCTAATCAGGAAAGAAAGATAATGACAACAAAAAATATATAATTAAATACAATGACAATTGTTGTTGTTGTTGTTTTTTTTTTAAAATAAATTGGTATGTGTTTTATACATTGTTATTGAATGGCTGGTAGTTAAACACTTCAAGTAAAATGCATTAATGCATGTCTGTGATTTACTCCAAACGTATTCAAGTTTTGACAACTTTTCAAACCTTAAATAAACCTTAAATAAATGACATCAGTTTGCAATTGATCCCTGAGTATAAAAAGCCGACAATAGTTGTTTGTTAGCTCAGTTGTGACTGTCTGTTCCAACTCCAACTAAAGTTGAAAACAAATTGCTGGCATTCATTCATCTTATGCTTGTGTTACAGTCATCCTTTGTGTTCAGTCATATTTAAATGTATGCTAAAACATGTGGATCCGCGTTCCTCTATTTATAGGGGAGCCCTATACAGCGCATGTGTGCATTGTCCAGGTCAAATAAAAAGCTGGAGGTGGGTGTGGCTAACTTGCTTTCCCTCGGGTCATTTGCTTCACAGAGCAACATTCCGTCATATTCCCTCATTTGAAGGCCATTAGAGAGGAAATAGGGCCTCTGGCGTTCCCCCCCCCCCCCTCTGCTTTTCTGCCTCTCCCCAAACTACCCCCATGCTCTCAGTATCCCATCTTTGCCCCTTATCCACCCTGTCTTTCCTCTGTGTTTTCACAGTGTTAACAATCAAGTCGTGGCCCCGAGTGTCCTGGGGCCTATTGGGCCGACTGCTAGTGTTGATTGTGATGGATGGAGGGAGGCTGGTACCAGGCCCACCATACATGCTTGTCGTCTACTTGCTCTTTCCTGTTTTGTAAGAGAAGGATGGACAAGTCTGCATTGGAGATGTACACCAAACTACATGCTTGAGTTTTATACTTGAGCCACCACTTTTTCAAAAGCAACATGTGTTTGCACGCAAAATCAGGCAGAACCATCTGTAATATTATGAGGTTATGTCCACAATATGAAACTGACACCGGAAAATAATGCGGGGAAAAAAATGAATATTGAACAAATACATAATGACCACAAGATTACTATTACATTTGTCAAAAAGCAATATACCTACGTAAATGTTTCCATCAGGTGAACATACATTTCAATAAGCCTCATCATCTTAGCTGGCTACAGACCCGTCACCAGAGCCCAGCCTTAAGAGGTGCAAATGAAATGCATGGGGGGGCCTAATTAATATTAATCGCTTTCAGACAGCACTTACTTTGCTCCATATATCACGTAGCACTGCCGCTTCCATCTTGAATGGCGCCCTTTGCGACAACTGCAAGCAAGTATTATCATAGACAACAATTTACAAACATACATACATACATACAATACAATATCGAATGTGGCAGGCAATATGTAGTGATTTGTGAAGATTCTTTGTTCACTTGCTCCTCTGAGATGCATCATCAAGCAAGAACTCACTGGATTAATACTGATGTATTGCTTTTGATAGTGTTATGTCATTCTCACTCAATTTTACAAATATTATTTGCCCATTTTATGGCTAATACAAAAGCCACATCCAATATGGTGGATGTGCTGACATATCGCTCGGGACACCGGGTTCAATGGGTGTCTGTTGCAGAATTTAAAAGAAAAAAGGGAAAGAACATTTATTTTTATTTTAGAATGGTTACTTTTACAAAATGGTTCAAATGGCTCTTTAGTTGCTGACATGTAATATGTCCCTTCTCCCCTGCTGCGTAATTTAGGAAATTAAATGTTGCCTAATGTGCAAAAACAGCGATCAGTAGTCACCAGAATTTATGTTGACATCTCTACTTATGCTCACATCAACCTCTGAAAATATTAGAATGATTGCCTAAGTTTTACAGATTTTAGAGACTTACTTTATGAGAGAAACGTGTCTTCCATTTAACACAAAATATTGGAGCAATATTTTTAGGGGTAGAGATGTCCAGACACATTTTGGGGTCGAGTGATTGCAGTTTTCTGACTCTCGCATGCAAACATTGACGTATCCGTCACGTATATGCCTTTGTACCTAACATTATCTTCAGTAAGGTCGTGATTGGCTGTTGCAAATAAGACTGTCCATCAATCAAAGAAAAATGACATCACTGTTTCTTTATATTTTTATGTCTTGGTGATAAGCACCTCAAATTTAGTATTTCACGACGCAAAAATAGTCACCACGATAAAATAAAATAATACTGATAAAAAATTAATATTTAAAAATCCATCCTACAGATGGTAATTAGGCCTCACGTTAATAGAATAACTAGCACAACAATTAATGATAAGTATTTTCGCTGACCAGCTAACAATAGCATACCATTATGTTACGCGTGATAAAAGTACTGTGCATTATTTACCTTGGAGCAGACAAAGGTGTGCCTGAAGCAACCGATTATTGTGGATAACCACATACTGTAACGTAATTAAGAGCCTGCATTAATTTGGCTTAGTCTCGGGTTTGGAAATGGAACAAACAAAACATTTCTCTTCAAATTCTCTAGTGTTTGTTCACGGGAGATTCTCAGTTCCCATTCTATGCTGCTTTTTAGGTCTTTAGTTGACTGCATTGTATATACCGTTGGTCAGTTACACAGACCGCAATGACATTGTCCCATATGTTTTTCATTTCACCAATCAACATGCTGCGTTGCATGTGTGTGTGTTGCTGTTGTGTGTGTGTCTGTCTGTCGTTTGTCCCTGCATGTGCTGTAAATGTGTGTGACCTAGTAGTAGTACATTCTCGATTTTGATTGGCTGTCGCCGCCACACCAGCACTGAAGAAGGAGAAGATGAAGATCTGATGGCCCTGAAATAGTGATGACGAACTGTAATTTAGCATTGACGGAAGCGTGGTTAAAATAATGATGACAGACTGACGATGACAGCTTTGGTTGGCTACAAATAATGACGGACTGATGATGACGGACAGATGCCCTGGCCGGTGGTGAATGATGAATTACAGATGGGTAAAATTTACTGACACACCTACCTTTGCATATCCTCTATCAATATAGTCCTAAACATACTTTTCTCATTAGGGTACAAAAGCAGAGTTTATAATTTGCTAAATTGGAATCAGACCATATCCCTGCGACTGGCTGGCGACCAGTTCGGGGTGTACTCTGCCTTCGCCCGTTGACGGCTGGGATAGGCTCCAGCACCTCCCCGCGACTCTGTATAGGATATAGGATTTGGAAGATGACACATGACACATGGAATGAGACACATGACACATGGAATCAGACCAACAGATTGACAAACTTTCCATCTTTTTGTCCTCCAGAGGTGGTGGCTTGAGGCAAGTTAAGGAAATAATTCGAGGCCAGTTTACCTGTGTTTGCAGAACACTTAGGTCCATTGGTGGCTTGTGGACCATTTGCTTATCTTTGGGGTGAGTAATGTGTGTTTCTGTGTATCTGTGGTTGTAGCCAGGCCCTGCCTGAAGTCATCAATCACTGCAACCTGAGAGCTGGAGGACTGTGTATGTGTGATTCAGCGAGAGAAAAAGAAAGACAGGCAAGCAATTCATTTAGCCTATTTGTACGAGTCTTTGTGTGTGTGTGTGCGCGTGGGGGTGGGGGTGCGTGTGTGTGAGTGCGTATGTTGCAGAGGTGACTTCAAGGTAGTCATTCTCATTTGTGTCAGTAATCGGATACGTCACAGTTTATGTAACTGCTGACATCAACGACAGAACATACAGTTAGTAAAGAAATACTGTAGACAGTGACGAGCACACAAAAACCTTGATAGATAGATAGATAGGTAGATAGATAGATAGATAGATAGATAGATAGATAGATAGATAGATAGATAGATAGATAGATAGATAGATAGATAGATAGATAGATAGATAGATAGATAGATAGATAGACAGATAGATAGAGCACCCCAAGAGCACTACAGGGTCGTACATAAGGTACTACTAACCTAGACAGGCTATCTGCTTACATGTTGCTTAGTGTATCACTTTGAATGAACAAGAGACGCAGAGCTGCTGACGTAAAGAAAGAAAACAGGATCTGATCGGGAATCAAGCAACAGCTGTCGAGGATAAAGAATCACAACAGGAGGTGATCTATTTCAGGTTTGGATGCAGCATCAGAAGAAGGAAAGGTTCCAGATTATTTGCACTGAGGTGGAGAATCCCTCTGGAATGGAGTCAATGTGTGACTGGCTGTACGTGTGTTCATGTGTGATATTATCCAGAGGCCTGACGACTCAACACTCAGTGCTAGTGGTGTTGATGTGGGTGGGCGGTGTCTGCGGGTTGGAGTGCCAAGTGAGCCACTCGGTGGGATCTGACAGGAGGTCGCTGGTTATCTGGCTGACCTGCCGACAGCAACGCACAAACACACACAGCCCAGTCATGTGTACGTTGTCCTTTTTCCGTGTCTATTAGTGCTTTGTTTTTTCTCCACGGTGTGACGCAATGCAGCAAGTCAGATAGTTTAGGAAGAGTTATGCTTAAATATTGCAGATTCAGCTGTCATCTTCGCACCACATGGGTCTTCTTTTGTCATGCACTTCAGTAAACAAACGTACATGTATTTTCTCATGAGTGCAGCTTCTTATTTATACAATTTCCTAGTCAGCCAGGGTTGTAACACTCAACCCACCAAGCACACAAACTCTTCAAACATCAAACAACACTCTATACTGTCTGAACTCACTCCCCTTACTCCATGGTTTACCCTCTAACCCTGTCCAGACCTTCCCCGAACACAAACACTTCAGGGCCTCACCCGTGACCTCACACCCACACCCAGCATTCTGCAAAACACGGGCAAGACATTCCACCGTCATTCCGCTTGGCGTATTTGGCGCAACACTTCACTCCCTGTGGGTTCTTCTTATCGCCTTCTCTTTACCACCTAAACTTTAGTCACAGACAGCTTTCACCAATAACAGACTGTAGCACCTGTTATCATTGATGCAGTTGATGACTAAATGTTTACATCGTCGGTACAATGATGAGGAAGACTTACAGCACAATCGTTGGATGTTTGCTGGATGCTGATTAGCCCGTTGATGTTCCATCCATCCATTATCCGATCCGCTTATCCTCACAAGGGTCGCAGGGAGTGCTGGAGCCTACCCCAGCTGTCTTCGGGCAGTAGTTGATAGTATTATGTCATTCTCACTCAATTTTACAAACATTATTTGCCTATTTTACGGCTAATACAAACGCCACATCCAATATGGTGGATGCGCTGACATATGAACATTTGAACTCACGATCTCTGCACTGTGAGGCGGACATGCTAACCAGTCGACCACGGTGCCGTTGATGTAATTGGGCTGAAATGCATGAAACATAAAACTGCCTGAAATCGTTTGTTGGCAAAAATATGCTGGATACACATGAAGAAATGCATGAACAACAATCCTGTAAATTAATTTTGCCAAGCTTCAAGTTGAACATGGATGGCTGAACAAATCACCTTCAAGTGTGTAAATAATGTGCTGCTGTGTCAGTACCCATCAACTTTTCTTCATTAGAATTACAACTGAATACCCTGAAGAGAGGTTTTCCCCCTGCTAACTGGTTTCAGCAAAAGATGATCAGAAGAATGAATAAACAAGTTTCTAGAGAAAGGAGAGCCTTATTTGTGGACCAATACAAAAGTTGAAACACTTTTAATTGTTAATTAATAAGAATAGCCTGAGCAGTTAACTATTTTGACATTGAAGCCAACAACCTTTTTTTTTTTCCTCTTATCCGTCCATACACAAAGTTAGAAATTCTACACCAGTGAAGGGCAACTGAAGGCCTGTGAATTTGATTTTATTTTGTTACAGCCAAAGAGGACACACCATGTCATTCATGGCAATGCGACTTCTGAGTTTTGTAACGTTACATTAGGGCTGCTCCATTATGAAAAAAATATTAATCACGATTATTTTGGTAATAATTGAAATCACGATTACTCAAACGATTTATTTTTTGCTACAAAACAAGAACAGGCTTAAACATGTTAAAAATATTAAGACAAAATTCTTTGAAATGCTATAATAATTTAAGTTCATTTTGGACCCAACAACATTTATTAAAGTAATTATTTAAAAAAAAAAAAGATGCATAAATTAAAGTATGGTTTCCTTGTACAAACAAACGAGTTAACTTGCTATGCACTTATAAATTGCCAAAGTAGTAAACTGCTTTGTGTAAAATGCCAATTTTGACAGAATAACAGACATGCTATTCATCTATGCATTTGGACTTTTGTCTGGACTTTTGTCTTTGTTTTTAAAGTAATATTTACATATAGTAAACAATGTTATAGTCATTTGCTTCTGATAAATTATACATTTAATATGTTGATTGGGTCAAACTAATTTAAATGTTGACTGTTACATACTAGTAGGTAATCCATACAATACTTCTAAATTACAGTAGGCCATATATAAACTGTATTACAATATAATGACCAATAATATGTTTGCAAATTGCATTTGAAACAATTTGAAACAAAAATGAACACAAACAAATTTGACTTCATATTATAGACTACACAAGAAGTTTAACTTAAGTCACAGTAATAATGTTTAGCATGGTTTCTATTTTTGTGCTAGTAAAAGTAGTGTATATTTGCATAAGATATGTTATTTAAAATAAATCCCTCGTGCCGATTGCGAAGTAGAGTCTTTGCCCTAAACATTTGGAAGCCTTGTCCGGGCAAAAGATTCTGTTATCTTTTTGTGTCTCTCTGATGTTGATGGGTGGGGGTTGCTGCGTACAGTGTTTCAACGACTGAGATTTGCGTTGCGGACGACGCCAAATCTAACTCTGTGTTTTCTTGCTCAAACGATGCTTGAATAGATTCATTGTGTTGCCGGTGGATGCAAAGACAACTTGCGCTTTATACGTCTTTGCTCGCCATCTTCCACGGCAAACCGAAAATGTAACCAAATAAGCGATTTCGACTTGCCTTGCTTGTTTACAAGTCGTTCCCGTGGCGGGTCTTGTGCCATTTTTAGGTCTGTTACTCTGTTAAAATGTTGAGTAGGAGCGTGCGCAGTGTGACTTGCAGGGTGCGGGCTGGCTAGCTAGCTTGCTACCCTGTAAAAAAAAAAAAAAAAAGTTGAATGAACTCAAAAATTCAAGGCAACAAACTTTGATAGAATTTTAAGTTGGGCAATTCAACAACTCAGCAAATTGTTTTGGAGCAAACAACTTGCTTGCTTTTTTGCACTAACTATCATTGCTGCATAAATGTCAGTAATTTGTGTCAGTTGATCCAACAATTACTATTTTAGCCCAAAGATTACAAGCTGTGTTTTTACATTGTAGGTTTGCATGTGAACGAAAAACTCCAAAACAGAGAAAAATGTGTTCATTAAAATATATCTGTGTATATATGGACATTGCTTTATTTTCATACCAGGTGATGCACACCAAATGCTTGGTCCCTCAGTCTTATCCAAATGTGATCAAGCTCATTACTCAGCTCCGTACAGTCTTGTGTAGATCACATATTTTGGGCCTATGTAAGCGTAACATATAATAATAACATTATGTAAATTGTTTGGGTTCTCCTCGCCAGTTTTGTTGTGGTTCTACTTTACTGTGTTCTTCCCAAACCTACAATATATAGTTCCCAGTATTTGGAACGGCTACCTTGTAGTTTGTGGCTAAATCCTATACATACAAACTTTTCATTGGCTTTTATTTTGAGAGATGCATACAAGATCAAATCTGGCAATTACCACTTGGGACTTATTGTGCCATATAACTTGTCCATGATAAATGTATCCTTTGGATACAGTCACAAAACACATTAACGTAGTTTGGCAATGTGAAACGAACCGTATTTTGTATTTACATTTTTGAAACCCTGCAATCCCGAGGAGTTCTTTGAGGGTCTGCAGGGCGTCAAAGATGGCCAACCTTCTGTTCCCAAGGTCTTAACTATAGGCTTGAGCTGCAAATGACCACCTTAAGTCTGCCTTAACAGCCTTGCATGGCGGCAAGGATCCTAGAAGACCAATGACCGCCAAGTTGGTGACAGATGCATGCGATGATTGGTGGGGCCCGTAATTCAGGCTGTAATTTGCAAAGTGGAAATGTAGGTGACTAAGGGTTTTCCATGTTTGTGTGTGTGTCCGTGTAGGAGAGACGCGCTTGACAGCCATGTGGGAGCACAGCACACTTGAGTTTGCAGGATTCTGTTTTTCATCTTCTCTTCCTCGTGGATCAAGCAGAATGTATGAGGAGTTTGTATGGATGACACAAGCCATTACATCATTTCCTTTTTAAAGTCAATTTATTGACTGGGAGCGGAGTGTCTGTTACGTGAGCATGTGCCATTCACGCTGCGTTTGACTGTATAATGAATTAAGAATTCAAGTCACAGATATGTATTAAGTGTGTGCGTGTGTGTGAGACTCACATGGTTAAGCCATGAAGAGGGGCACTTTTGTTTAAGAGGAAACGGCAGTTAGAAAATCGGAAGCGTCATTATCGTTTTTACTGTGGTGGCAGCCAGATAAGATGCCCAGCTGCAGTGCTGAGAGACCGTGGGCTCGAAGCGCACACACACGCACACATGTACAGCCCAGTTCTCCACCTGTTTTTCCTTCACAATCGATAGCTTTGATGCTTGGGAGCGCTGGGGTGATGGCGGTGGACAGAGGCATTAGGATACACGGCTACATGACCCAAGGGAGCCACGGGTGTCAAGGACTTTGATCCTTGTTACGGCACTACATGTAGATTACCGGTCTCTGGAGGGGTACCACAACCCCTCCTTCGATGATGTTATCCCGGAGACCCCCTCCCCACAACTCCCCTTTATCCATCGCCTCAGTCTCAGCTCCACTGTTGATCCTCAGGGACAGGTGAACCAGAAAACGAGCATAGACGCTCTCACGGTCCAACAGCGCTGATTATTCCACATTTGGAGCACTTTTTGGCACTTTAAGCCAAAATACACCAACACATCATATGTGCAAACACAGACGTTTATTTGTGTAGGTGTTTAAATCAGATTTTTTTAATTGGCTTAGACGCGTTCCAAAACTAGCATTAGTCCAAATCATGTTATACCTTTAAGATTAAGCTCAAGTATTTTCCTGTTATCACATTGATATTTAGGATCCTAGACAGATTTGATTTGTGATTTTGTTCTAATCTGAAACATTTTCCCATGGAGATCAATCATGACTGAAATAATATTTTCCAGCATCAAACTGTAGCCTTTAGGGAGGGTGCAGTACATTATTTCAAAGAGATATCTTTAAATTATGCTATTCAAGTAAAAATAAATAAATAAAACACTATAAGTCGCAAAAAAAGTAAAACATGCTTGCAGGGTTATTCCTTTTTTTTTTTGGTCACTGAACTAAAGTTTTTTATTATTACAAAAGTAGTTCTGAAATGTTACTCTTATACAAGAGCAAGTACTGTCGTAAACGTTTTACACAAAATTAAATGTAAACAAAATTTCATTTTTCTTTTAATATTAGGTAAGACGTGCTTGTGGGCACATGGATACCCACCCATATACATACTGTATGCACATGCTTATATAAAGGTAATTCAGTAACATTAGTGTGCCTGTGGCTAATGTGATTTATGACTGCATGGTTCATACAGAGTTGAAATGTGTTAAAGTTGAATCTAAAGAGGTCTGACAGTTATAGCAACCAAATAAAAGGTGACATAAAAGAGAGTTTGAAAGGCAGATTTAAGGTAAAACCAAATGTGTCTCTGTTTGTGGGCTTGTGGTTTCAGTCATTGCAACTGGAAGAGGGAGATGAAAAGCGATTGCGACAGAGGGAAAAGCAGAGAAAGACATAAAGTTCAGCATGAAGAGGACGGAGCTACGAACAGAGCATTCATTGTCAGCGTGGCCTGGTTACCATTTTAATGAAGGAGCCACTATGCTCCCACAAAGTATACACTTCCACAATGATTAACACTCTGCAAATATGCTCAGACAATACCACAGCTTTTGGCAAACTCAGTGACACAAATGCAGAATTTTTGCAGGCAAATGACAACAAAAATAAATGCATTAGAAGATGCAGTTATGAGTCATGAACAGCATATTCAAATGTAGTGTCAGTTTGTTTTGCAGGTTAAATGTCGCATTGCAATTGCAATAGAAGCACCTCCTCAATGCTGAGGCATTACAGGGCCAGGCATGAGGACGAATCCTCAGATACAGCCAGGATAAACTCAGGTGTACAGCCATTCTAAAACTCACCCATAGTTGGTGTTTAGAGAATAAATTATAATTATATTATAATTATCCTTTATTTCATTTCCACTAGACAGCTCCAATTTCGCCAAATAATTTGCATTGCACTTAGTCTCAATTTAGTAGTGAGGAAATCACGTGATCACTTACATCCATCAGACACAAAGCTAGGAACATTGTCACATACTTCAAATCAAGCACTACAGCCAAGGAGAAGCTAACTCAAGTGGAGCAACAGATGGGACGACCAAACACTGAAACTCATCGGTGAGGTTCCAACACGCTGGAACAGCACGTATGCAATTCTGTCAAGGCTCCACAGTGAGAGGGACCCTAACCCTTAAGACAGATTTAACTCCACTGTCTGCTGAAGAGTATTCAATCATAGGAGAAACATTTCTTGTGCTTTCCCCTTTCCATCAAGTTGACAGTGCAGTTGTCTGAAGAGAGGCGAGTGTCTTCGTCGAAGGTCATCCCAATGATGAAAATGCTCAATCTTGCACGAGAGCCTGCTGATGCTTCAGCGTTGCACACTTCTAGACCCCAGTATTAAATCACTTGGAATGTTAAATCACAAAATGTGCGGCTACAATTGGAGACACAAATGAGCCAGAGCCGACCATCTTCGACACAACTCTCTGCACCTACTTCACGCATGTTATTCATCTTTATTTGTCTGGAAACCATGTACTAATTGTTTTTTATTGTAGATAACCTTTGGCAACCTTTGGACAAGGACGTCAATAGGGAGACCAAAAATGACACTGTTGATGCCATTCAGGAGGTACAATGATTCCTGGCAGAGGCCTACACCGCCTGATCCCAGACGCCATTAAAGCACACTGGGAAACACACAGGACAATGTATCCAAACCTGTTCCAACTTGCGTTAAGATGTCTCTCTACTTCAGCATCATCTGTCCCATGTGAGCGGGTCTTTTCCACAGCTGGCGAAATTGCATCAAAAAAGCAGAACAGATTGAATTTCAAAATGTTGGAAAAACGTATCCTTTCGAATAAAAACGTGTAATTAAAATAAAATCCCTGTCCACAAGCATCATCATTCACAAATTCACTTAAAATGACACATTATGATACAGATCCACATTATTAATTTAATGCAGAAATGGGATAAAACAATAGTAAACACAAGTCTCAAAGTTATGTTTGTGTATACTAGGTCATCAAATCACTGTCAGCTGGGTCTGTCAACTGGGTCGCCTGTAGGGATGTTTACAGTACAGCAGGTGTGAGTAGTCACTGACTCAGTGTCAATACAGTTTTGCACTATGTTTAAACAATACCTGATGCATATATATATATATATATATATTTTTATATATATATATATATATATATATATATATATATATATATTTCAATTATTTTCTTGTACAGGTAGTATCTCTATGTAGGTCTACTCTCTGGTATATTATGTGTACTGTAATTCTACTTTCAACCACTAGATTCTGGCATACTTATTTATTTTGAGACAGTGTAAATTTGAAAGATTGAAAGAAGAAGAACTAAAACAGAAGTATGGTACTCTATTTCAGATAGTGATGGCCAAATGAAGCTTCGTGAAGCAATGACACTTTCCAGCCAATTGATTTGCACATGGTTCAAAGCAATGTCAAGAAGACCGAGAGGGTAAAATATACCGAATGAAATAAGAGTGTCGGATAAACAATGCTGTGATTGGCGGGCAACCAGTTCAGGGTGTACCCCGCCTACTGCCTGAAGACAGCTGCGATAGGCTCTAGCATGCCCGTGACCATTGTGACGATAGGCGGTTTGAATAATGGATGAATGGCTAAAGAGTGACAATATAACATTGTAAGCACAATGTTGATGAATACAAATTAGTTTAAAACTGTCAAAATGTATTAAGGTGATCAATCCCAGGACACTGTAAGTGGAAGAGCAATGCTCTATCAGCTGTGCCAGCTGCACAAATGTCCAATATTGTAATATTTTTTAAATGTTTACGTTAATGGGATGTCTGTAACACAAACCCATTTCACTTAAAAATTAAAAAAAATGACATAAGTGTTTACCACAGGACAGCAACAATATGCAAGTTTTCAACAAGCAAAGATAAAGCTACAATGACTACACACCGGCCCCAATCGAAAATAAACACAAGTGCTAAGTGCTGTGACACGATGAGTAGGGTTTGGCATCGATAATTGGGAATCGAGTGGGATCAGGACCATCATTCCAGTTCTCCAAGAATCGTTAAGATTTTAGAATGTCAGTGCTAAATTTTGATTCCTAGTTAGCCATGCAGAAGAAGCACGGACGAAGTAAAATATGAATAATGTGTGTGCACTGCGCGCAGCCCCTCCTGCTGCCAAAGATGCAGGGCAGCTCGTCTCCACTGGCTGCTCCTCTGGATCAGCCCCCTCCGCCCGCTCCTTGCCGGCAAGCATGGCCCAAGGTGGTGACTAGATGTTCGCCAGGCTCTTCCCGCGGATCACCTCGGCTACGGCAGCTGCTGGGACCTCGCGGAGGCAGCAATCGCCCTTTACGAGGGTCGGTGATCCGACCTGGTGGGCTGCCTCGGCCGGAACTTAGCCTTAGAACGGGTGTGGCTTCAGACCCGATGTCCGAATTGGCTAAGTACGTCTAATGCCAACATTGAGCCAACAAGTTAAAATGGAACTAAAAGAGAGAGTCAACGCACAAATGCACATATGCAGCTAATATTTAGCTTATAGCATACACAGCTGCAGCATATACAGTACATACATAACATATGGTTACATATAGACTGCTTAGATGTGATCAGTACACTTTTGTACTGTACAATATTTTGATTGTATTCTTTACGATTGCTCCCGCTCTCAACGTGTGTATGTTTAAAGGTGTTTGTATGATTTTAAAAGTGTGTTTAAGGACCTTGGAAAAAAATTAAGGGCCGTAAATGTTATGAAAACATGTTCAGAGAGTATTTAAATAGGGTATTTCTAAAATGCGTAAGGAGGGGTGTTGCTATATTTTAAATTAGGAAGTCTTGGATGTCATAAGTGATAGTAAAGTATTGTATTCCAAATAGTGCATAAATAAAACAAACACATACATTGCAGGCCCCGCAAAACATCCAGATTTGTATTCCCTTGCACTTCAAGAATCCTGGGTGCCACAAATCCTTTCAGGCAACGCCATAGTGGCTTTCACATTCACAATACTGCGTCTCTCAACATTCCCATGGCGCCAGAAAACACAAAAGGAAAACTGAGAGATTAATGACAATTATTTTTTTCAAACCATTTTTTGGGTTTGAGTCATTTGGTTGACACTAACTACATTTTTTTCCAGAATTGTGGCCATTGTGTAATTATAATGACATGATGACTTGGGCTCATGATTGAGTGTTTATTATGCTTAGGAAGTCCGTTTTGCTGGTGGCTCGAGTCACGTTGTGGCAGCAGCTGCACCGTGAAGGTTATGTGTACACTGCAGACCGAGCGTAACAGGCATGAATGAGAATATGGACACAGACGTACATATGTGAACACACACATTCACGATGAACCCTACAAACTCGCTCATAAATCAAAAGTCAAACGTTTTGCGTACATGCCCAAAATAATACAGAAGACTGGAGCGGAGTGATTTTAATCTAAAATTGGAACATGGTCCCACTGGCTTTTTTCTATATATTTTCTTGTCTTCCAAGAAATGTACTTTTCCACGATGAGCAGGCAATTTTGAAATTGAGGAACTGTGAAATGACCCCTCAGTTGGCAGCGAAGCAACACACAGAACTCGGATCAGGTTTGATCCCCGCCATAAGACAACCAAATGCTTAACATACAGGAAGTGCAACATTCTTATGTTGAGATATTCAGATGCATATGAGTGAGTGACTGTCCTTTTGAATCAGTATTCTCCTTTCAACTATGAAATAGACCTGCAATCCAGATGTGACCGGTACGACATGAAACCACATGTAAATACTTATGAGAGGAAGCTTTAGAAATACTGTATGTCACTGCCACTGTATCAAATTCGCTTTCTCCATTTCTTGCATGCTTTAGTCCATTCTTCCACTTTTTTCTTTCTTTTTATCTCTCACTCACTCGCACAGCACATAATGTCTTCTGCAGCTGTTTCTCCACGGCAGTTGGTGCGAGGGTGATATGATGAAGAGGTGAAAGAGAAGTGGAGGGAGCAAGAAGGGAAATCGAGAAGGGGGGTGAAGGCAGAGGGGAAGTAAATCTTTGGGGTTCACTGCTACTGGAGTAGAATTCCTTCACACCAGTTGCTGAAAGCTTCCCTGCATGCGTGAGAACAAATACACAGGCAAACATATACGCAAGAGACATAAGCGGTGATTGCTTCCTGTCAGCTCTGACCAATCCCCGGGGCTCAAAAAAGTCAATCCACGGTATATGCATGGAACCAGGGATTGTTATTCAGTTGTGTGTGTGTGTTTTTTTATTTTTTTTTATTGTGGCTTGGCCTTGAGTCTTTGATTTTAATTGTCCAGCTTTAAATGCTTAATATATCTTTATATGCTTTGAATGTCGTCCTGTTCCTTCCCCAACTGTAATTTTCTTCAGACACCTGCATGTACCAGCCACTTCAACTTTCATGAAGCAGACTGGCTTATCGCGAATGGATTTAAGAAACAGCCTGGGTGATAAGAGGGGTGCGTGTGGAGGTTTGGAGGGAGTTGGCAATCATTTGCACAGATCTGCAGTAACTGCAAGAACTTAATTTGTGCAGGGCAGTTTATTCAAAAATAATGCTGTTGGTCCACCGTTCATTTTCTGAACTGCCTATCACTTGGTGCAAAATACATATTGTACACCCCTCAATATATATATATATATATATATATATATATATGTACACACACATCAAGGTGAAATGGGGTGTGCAATGTTAAACTTTTTAACTCTATTGAATAAAAGACTATTCTTGACTACTATATCATGTCATTTTTGTAAACATTATGTTGCTGTTTATTGTTAAAAGCTCGGACAAATAAACCAAAACAGATTGCTCCATAGGTGGGGTAAAAACGTGAAGAAAACGTTCTCAGAGCAGGTGGTATAAGAACAGGTGAATCTAGGTCAACAATTAGAACGTTGCACTGATTTCAATACTACATGCAATGGCATCAACAGAAGTGTTGTATCAAACAACAGTGGTGTTCCTGCAATCAGTGTTCATGTAAAAAACCCACAACTTTTTACACACAAACAGCACACTGTGATTGAGTATAGCTGCAGGCGACTGGTGCAGCATGCTGTAGCAGCTCCATCTGTGTCTCCGGCCCTCATTCCTCTGTGGCCACATCAAGGTTTCGCAATATGGGGGGGGTATCCCTCCACGCCACAGTACAGCCACCACAGCCTTTATATGCAGATCCAATGGAGCTTAAGTTAGAGGATGTGGCTGGAAATCGTTGGTGTTGTTTATGTAACCGTAAGGGGGCGAATGAATATTGATCAGTAAAATAGTGAGGTAAAAGAAGATTATTCGGCTCCTTAGGCCCCCCTATTGAGTACCGCGGGGCAGGCATTCAGCGGCCCAGCACTTACTGAACGGATATGAATCATTTAAGACTAACTTATTGCTGGTTCTGCTTTGGTTGATTACATAATCATGGTCACGTGCGTAAACAAGAATAGTGTACTAATTCCTAATTCGAGCCATGCTGTTTTTTGTCACTCAACATTTGCTTTATGAGCAGCCTCCATCTATCATGCTTTGTATTAGACTGCCCCCTAGTGTTTCCCTATCTGCTGCTTCTCTGCTTTCTATCTCACGTCACCTCAGTGCTGCACAAAGTTACCTAACAGGTATTAGCACCAAGGGAATGCTGGCTTGAGTGAAAGCAGCAGATGTGCAAGCAATAATGACTCTCAAAATCCTGGTCTTTTGCTCTGGGATTTTCTCCCCCAGACTTTATGTGTTCTTGATCAACTCAATAAGGGAAGCAAAACGTGCATGGGAGTCAGTAGATATACTGATTAGAGATGACTGTGTGATGGCTGGTGAAAGATGAAATGAAGATGTGACACAATCCTACATGACGCCTATGTGGATATTATTCAACAGTATGTTAACTACATCATATATATTGTAGAAGCAGAGGTTAGTTTTGTTTATCCACTTGAGCAAAGCAACTTATTTCTCATATCTTTCATACAGCAATTTTCTGTATGTGTAACAGTGTCTATGTGTAACAGTGTCTATGTGTGCCCTGCGACTGGCTGGCGACCAGTTCGGGGTGTAGTCTGCCTTCGCCCATTGACGGCTGGGATAGGCTCCAGCAACTCTCCGCGACCCTGTATAGGATAAGCGGTTTGGAAGAAGATGATATCGGTCATTGGAAACACAAAGAAGGCTACCGTGAGATGTTTTCAGTTAAAAACTGTGGTCATCTACAGTGCTTCCTTAAAATGATTCTTAATATTCCATTTCCCTTCATTTAAATGGTATTTCATATTGTGTACATAAATAATGGGAAATTTGACTATACATTTGCCAGAGTTTAAGCTCTCCTTCATATTTACATAATTTAAAGCAGAGAATCAAACTCTGCGGCCTGCGGGCTAGCTCCAGCCCTCTGTGTCATTTTCTGTGGCGTGACAATTTTTCCTGCATTTCTGTTCAAAACATTGCCATATAAATAATCATAATCAAACGCATCAATCAATTCTAATGCGATGGAGTGATTTGTAGGGTTCCTACACAGAGCAGGACAAGAAGTTTAACTGTCTCACACTTCTTCGTACCTAGTTTGTAAACAAACACAGTGCAACTCAGGTACTGGGTAGCAGACATACTGGCAGCCATGCTTTTGGCAAATATTCATAATTAACTACTTAATTCAATTTAAATGGCATCATACAAATATGGGGATCAGTTCAGTGTGTAGCAAGCATTAGCAGAGCTGGGTATTTTACTAAAAGTTGAGCGTCCATTCGTCGTCATCCGTCTGCAGTGTGGGTACCCTTCCGTCATTCGCCTTTTTTTTCATTGGGGGGAAAAAAAAATATTCCTGTGTATAGGTCGGTCCGCCTCTAGTTTTAAACAGCTGTCCGTCGGCGAGTCGGACTAAACTTTCACTAGCATACAACCCCTCAACATTGGACACTGGACGATATCTGAACAGAAATAGTGACTCACTGCGCTTTGGAAGCTTGTTCACAGCTTCGTCCCTCACTCAAATCTGTCCCCCAAGCAACAACAACTCACTATTTTCCCCCCCGCGCTCGCCGCGGCCATCGAGGTCTCACCACGAAAAATAGAATAATGACGGACTGCAGACGAATGGTAGACTAAATAAAGGCCTATGTTTAATCCGTCTATTTCAATTTTTTCCCGTCATTCGTCAACCGTCAGCAAAACGGGCGTCCGTCAGTGATGAATAGACGGACCGGTCCGTCACATAGACTGAATGTCCAGCTCTGATTATTATTGTTCTTATAGCACAGTAATTCATACTACCACAAACTGTTGTACTTGTCTGCATGCTTCATTTCCTAAGAGAAGACAAACGCTATGTCATTTCCTAAAAAATTTGTTTCATTTAAATGTCAATAAATCTCTTTATACTCAAACAAAAGACAGGCGGCTTTTGTTTTGCGTTTTGTTCCTTTGCTGTACCAAAACAAAACAAAACAAAAAGAAATGTACATACCGAACCGTGATTATACTAACTTATCTGTGTGGTTTCATCGTTATGAGTGGCTCCCTGAGGGCAACCGTAACCATAACTATGATGTGGCTCGTGATGTACACAAGTTTTCACGCACCTGATTTAAGGCTTGCATTAAAATGCAAAACATATCACCATTCGATTTATATTCTGTGTCCACCGCCAGTGAAACACACACAAGAGGGGTAGAATCTGTGAAGGAAATTTAATTGTCTGTACGGTACGTTTTAGTTATCAATTATACTAGATACAGTTGCAACTTGGAATGGATTCATATGATATCTATAACCCTGTCTTTGAGGGGGAAAACATTGAAAATTCAAACAGAATGTTGTATTGAACAAACACTGAATGCCTCACATTTTCAAAGCTAAGCACATGAACCAGCACTACGATTAACTTTACTAACAAGAAAATATACATGTAATAGAAATTAACATTCCTTATAAGGTTTCTTATAAGTCTTCTTGTCATAAAATGTATACGTTTTCCCTGAAATAGAGTTTTATACCCAGGTTTAAAACACAATGAAAAAGGTAGTATCTGCATTGCTTTGTTCATGTGTGGGTCAGAAAGAGGGGTGAGAGAAAGCCAGTGAGAGAAAGTCACACCTACTGGCTTGGAAAACTCCCTCACTACCCCTTATGTTTTTGCTTCCCAAATACATAAGGTGTTGATGGCTGGATGTCAGTCAGCAGCAAGCTACCCTTCCTCTCTTCTATTCACCTGACAACATTAACTGAGTCATCAGTTAGTGTGTGTGCGATTGTTAATTACAAGTATCAGTCTGTATGCATTGATCATGAGCACACACATACACAAATACACAGATAGAAAAGGAATAGAGATCTTTACCGTTGACCTCCAAGACCTCATTACTATAGCCAATCATGAGACAAAACATGCGGCTGATTAGTGAAAGACCTTCACAAATAAACTGCAAAAGGGCTGTGAGTGAGAGGGGGTTTGAGGGAGGAAGAGAGATTGGACGTGAGATCATGTAGCCTTGGGGTGAGAGGAGTTACTCTCTTTCATGACTTAACCGCACGCTGCCCCCGTGAATTCGTGTTAGAGGACTTGTGAATATAACACTAGGTACTAAAAGAGGACAAAACACTCAGACAGTTCACACTAAGTTTATTATTCATGCATCTCTCTCTCCCTCCGTCTCTCTCTCCATCTTCTGTCTATCTGTCTCTCATAAACACAAACACAAACATATGCACGCAAACACACACAACCACACATACAGTACATAATAATGCCAAAACAGTCCATTCCCAGCTGAAAGTTAAGTGTGCGTTTCCATCCAGCAGTGCTCATGATGTTGGAGAGTCTACAACATCATGGCCCAGTCGCCTCCAACAGCTTGACTGAGTTATATAAGACTTGGCAGACGCTCACTACACGCTGTATATACACTGCGTCTGCAGAAACAGGTATATGTGTCAGTATGCCTTGTCATCAGCAAAACACACCCAAGCAGTAAAACGAATGTGATCCCAGAAAAATTCACATGTACACATTAGAAGGAAAACACAGATATTTCTACATTTTCAGACTTCCAACCTGACACAAAAGCAGTGTTGTGAGTGACATGACAAGAGTTGAGGAATCTGGCTGCTGGATATGTTCCACATTCTCCCGTCAACCATTCATCTTGAGGAGTGAGAGAAGTAAATAGAAAGTGAGGGAAGGAAAGAGATATGGGCTTCTATCCCCATTTGGTCATCAGCCAAGAACATTCTGTTCTACTTCATTTGAGGAGGGAAGAGAGAGTATCCTACCTCATCTCCGTGGATGTATTACTTGGAATACCCTACATGCTGTTTGCTCATCAGTCATCACATATAGTATAGGACAGGGATGTGCAACTTAAAGAGATGGTTGGGCCGGGATGGCCATGTTTTCACTAACAAGTTCATTTGATATCTTTTTTGATCAGGAAAATAAAAAGGGTTGTCATTTTCTATTTTATCAATAAATTTGGGAGAAATTAGGAAATAAGTGACCCCATGAATAACACCTCTTGTTAATGAGGAAAATGGCCGCGCCCCCTACCGTTCTATCCTTGTTCGATCGGAGTCACGAGAGGAATTTATTCCAAACCCTCCATTGGAAATCATTGTACTTTCATTGCTTATAACGTCCAAAAACGGTGATCAATTGGCTCCAAAATTTATGTGGACATCCCATCCCTACTAATGACCAATTCAACATATCAAAAGTATTAACCTCTCCATGGCTGATTTATATGAGAATGAGAATATGTGGAAGTGAGGAGAACTATGTAGATTTCTGCTGGGACGAGCACACACTTTTTCTTTGCTAAAAGAAAAAACAAAAAAAAAAAAAACACTGCCTCTTTGCTGATCACAGTTAGGACAGGTAAGGCATTAAACACCAGTCAGGATATTTACAGGGACTAAAGTGGGAGTGAGTAGATGTGCACATTTATTTGGATGACAAATGGCCCCAGTTTTTCAACCTACAACATGCCGTCCAATTTGGAACGTAACAGCCGAAACGGTACGTTCCAATGCGACCAATGTGCAGTCAGCCTCCTTGCTGGAACCTTTTGTTCGCTGAACATTGATGCTTGTTCGATGAGGTCTTGCCTCACTCTCACGCCGCTTCACTTACGCCGAAGCTGGCGGCTTAAAGTGGTGTCGGACAACGCACGCGACTGCTTGGGAGGCAACCCCGCGACATGAAGACCCAGGCTGGGTGGACAGTAAGGAGCTAAGGTTCTTTTGCTAACGCCTTTTGTTTTAACGACCTGAAGCTAGTTGTTGCTATTAGCCGTGCCGTTATCCTACTGTTAGCCGGGGAGGGAATGGGGGGAATAAAGATCCATGCTTACCTGATTGCTTGCCCGCTGCCAGTCGCCTTCTGCCTCCTGAGAGTTGAAACGAGTTTAGCGTCGCTGAATGTCTGAAATATAACCAGTCGGGGTTCGTGTGTGCATTCCTGCTCTTGTCAGCTTCAGCCTGTGTAAGTGGAGAAGCGATCGCCACGGTAGTTTTGATTTTGTGGAGGTGATCATGATGAGATCATGTCAGAGACGTTTTATGTCAATAAATCCAAACTATTGTGCAGAACACTTTTGTACTTTCATAGGTTGAAGTGGACAAGAGTAGTAATGTGCATTTCCACTTTGGTGGCGATCAGTCGATGTTTTAGACAACAGAACTGACAAAGCGAGCAATATTACCACGGTTGCCTCTCTGACGTAGACCGCTGAGACCGAAAACATAACAAGCGAAGCTCCGCTGATGGTGTAGTAGTACACACGCCTGAGTTGTGTGCAGCGTGGGATCGGTTCCCGCTTAGTGACGGTGTCTGTGTGTGCCCCGCGACTGGCTGGCGACCAGTTCAGGGTGCATTTATACACGTCCCTTTCCCCATCGGCGATTTTAACAGGATAGCTAGAATGTTCCCAAACAGAGACCGCAGTATACGGGGGATCTTTGTGTATATATATTTAGAGGCCTATATATATCCAATAAAAGACAGCTCGATACATATCTTGATACATTTCAAAGTGGAACGATTTGGTTCGATTTGATACGTTTGATTCGATTCGTTTTTTTAAAATCAAATAACGGTTTTCTGTTTTTTGTTACACCCCTACTACTGCTTAGTCATACTCAAAGACTCTTTGTTGAATTCATGAAATAATAGACCCTGATGTGGGCGTTGGAGTACCATAAAAAGTATCTATTAAACAGCATGCACTCAGATATGACTGTAAATGGTACATTTTCAGTGCTGCCCGGACTGGCACATTTCAGAAACAGCCCCTTTAAGCTATTAGGGAGGGTGTGTGGAAAAGCTTTGATGACATAGGAATATTTGCCTTACAGCAGAGGGCTATAAACAGAATATGAGCTCAATGTGAATCCACAAGTATTATCGAGTGAGTCACAGCCACAGGCAATTAAGAAAATAATAAGTCAGCTGTGATTGGATGGAAGACAGATTGGATTGGGTGAGCTAATAATCGCGATAGTGAGGTGATTTGCAGAGGGAAAAAATGGTCTCTTTTCATGTTGGACAATGAGTTGAATGAACGCATCATATTCTGACCCAGTGTATTTTGACACTGTCAGTTGAAGTATTGGAATCAGTGAACTATATATTGTTAATAACCACCTCTTAAACGGGGGACGTTTCTGTGAAAGAAGAAAAAGCAGGCAAGCAAAGTTCTTGGCTTGTTCCATGCTTCTGTTAGAAACAGTGCAAAAAACGTAGTTGCACTGTTGTTAAAATGTGTGAAGAGTGGCCCAATCTCAATTGGGCTTTTGGTGAATGCAGTAAGTACACATTTAGAGCAAATCAAATGACTCAGAGCAAATGATGGTTGACCTGGCCATTATCTGTTTGCAGTAGGAACACAAATAGGACCTGTACCAGTTTAAGACTCACACAACTATATATATATATATATATATATATATATATATATATATATATATATATATATATATGTATATATATATATATATATATATATATATATATATATATATATATATACATACATGTATATCTATGCAGCCGCTGGTTGCTATGGAAACCTTAATCACACAATCAAAAAAATTGACGGTATCAAAAGGGGGTTGGGTTGACGCCGATAATGACGTGTAAACTGACACCCCTAACATGCTTATCTGACCTCAAAAAGTGTTTTTTCCCAATTCAGGAATTTAAGTTGCATCTTGAAAAGAGCAACATCTTTCTGGGCAATGTCACATCTATTTTCTTTACAGTGTGGATACAGCAGCCGACATTGCCAGCCGGCAACAGCTCATAATCCATCTGATAGAAAAAGAGTAAAGACAGGAAAGGAAAAGGAAAAATCTGTGAAATGCAACAAGCTTATCTGGGTACTCGGAAGGTTCAGCCTTTGTGTAGGTATAAACAGTCTTTATTTCTTCTCCACCACAGAATTATGTTGTTAAAAATTATTTTTGGGGTCTAAACATGGACAACGTTTGGATGTAAACACAATGTTGGGTCGCAGGCTGTGACGTGGCATTAGACAGTAGAAGTAGGTGTAAGTCGTTGGGTCCAATTTTTCCAGGTCATCCAAACATTGTCCAGTGTTAGGCAATAATGTGGAATAGAGGAACACTTTGGCTTCATTGTCCATGTTTGGATCAAATAATTTCATCAATCTTTCTTCAGAATGTCAATGCCTTAGGAATTTATCATGACATTTTTGAAATAATGGAAAAAATACTGAATTAGAGGGTGTTTGCAAAGTTTTAACTGGTACGATGTGTGCTTTGCCTCTTCTAGCTCAGATCTGTCAGCCTCAAGCCTCAGGTGACATTTCACAGGTAGACAAATCAGCAAAATGACTGTCAGATGCACGGTTGGGAACTTGGCCGACTGACAGAGAAGAGAGCGAGCAATATGCTTTGCGCTGCAAGGCAAAAAGGTTGCGTATTGGCGCTTCAAGTTGAAACTTGAGTTCAGCAGAGGTGTACCAAACCCCATAAAATCATATAAATATAAAACTTCTTCTTTCCCGAGCGAGAAACCCTTACAATGGAAACTGCAGAATCTCCCTAGTAATCACTTGAACACTAGGATGTGCCAAGGGATATTGTACCTTTGATTTTTGCAAAGCAAAATGTCCAAGATTGCTCAAAGCCAAACAATGCTTTATCACTGTGTTTTAAATTCCATCGCCACATCCTTCAGCACACACAGGAGGTTCAGTGTATAAAAGGGCCACCTTTCTGCAGCCCAAACGTTCAGCAGCTGTAATACTCGGCTGTTGACTTCATGTTGACTTAGCCATTAAAGGCTGGAGCAGGTCTGAAATCAAAACCTGCCCGGCTGTTTGGCTTGGACTGAGTGCTTCTCATGACAACACACTTGAACTAGGTGAAACATCTGTACCTCTGACACAATCCTCTCACAGGTCTAGAGTGCATCGGCGAGAGAGAAATTTGTCACTCAGATTAACAGACCTTTTTTACTGAGCCTCACAGAGTAGAGAGGAGTGACTCATAAATGCAACTCAGTCTTTTAGAGAGTTAGACAGTCAAACCACCGTGTATATTAAGATTGATGATTGATTGTGAGACAGATTTAAAAAGTATCCAAAGCAAAATGGGATCGTCCATTAAACGCTAAGTACCTCAGCAAATTCAAATATCCACAAAACAACATTGCATTGCTTTCTGCAAGTTTTGTTGCGAATATGTTTTTAATCTGCTTTTCCATTCCTATGGCGTATGCTTAGCTTTTACATTTTGTTCGACTGCTGGAAATTGGGAGTGACTAAAATTCTTCCAGATGGACTGTTGATGGGTCCCTTGAAAGATGTCCTTGTTTTATGTAATCACAGGATGGAGTCAAGCATATAAAGAGCTAATATTAGTGATAGAAATGAAGGGAGCACAGATGGAAAAGAATGTTTGGGTATACGTCATTCAGATCCTCAAGGTTTTTGTATTAGATCTCTGAGTTCAGTTTCTTGACCTTGGTAATGTGTTTCTGATTTTTGTAATCTTCACCTAACACTGGAGTGGTTCGCAAATGAGTGTGAAACGGTTGGGAGGAGGTCTCAGACCTCAGTCCTCTGCCAGAATAAGGGTTGAGGGCCTTTTCCGGGTCAGGGATGAGATGTTGCTCCAAGTGGAGGAGTTGAAGTATCTCGGTATCTCGGTAGAGCCACTGCTGCCCCACATTGAGAGAGGCCAGGTGAACCAACTGGTTCGAATGCTCCCTGGACGCTTCTTTGGTGAGGTGTTCTGGACAGGTCTCACCGGAAGGAGACTCCGGAGAAGACCCAGATGCTGAAGAGACTGAGGGCTCTATATTCATGTACAAGTCTGCCACATTGCGTGGTCGAGCTGTTCAAATGGGTGGACTACACCAAATGTTGATATATTGGCAGACGCACACAGCTTGGTGCAGTTAGCAGCAGCAACCAAAACATATTTCCATGGGGTTCTATCATGTATGCTAAGATCCCACAAAATGTCCTAACAATCCTAAAACAGTGACATACTTAGCATTTGGTGTAAAATTTTGGGTGGTGATCTTGGAGATATTGCGAGATATAAAGTATATATTTTTTACTCCACCCTGCATAGTCTGAATGTTCTGGATTAGTTTTCCATCTATGAAAACCAAATGGGTGCACACTTTTGCCCTAGTCCTCTTTGTAAGGGTAAAAAATAAATACTGCTTCCATTTGTAGCACTGTATCCTACACATGTGACACCCTCCTCATTAAAAGGCTTAGCTTCTGGCAATTAAATTCTTGTTTTGCTTCTAGCATTACTTTGTGTTCGCGTTTCTTTGTTGTCTAGAGTTGGAAGCAAGCACAACCTCAAAATAACCCTGCAGAGGCGATAACAGTTTCTGATGATCTGTGGCTTGATAAAAGTCTGTTTATTATCTTACCTTATGCAAGCCAGGTTCCATCGCTAACGAAACTGCAAGTACAACCTACCATTATCCAGTATCATAGAAAAATAGTTTGTCTACCAATTAGCATTCATGGAACAAAGCTCTGAACTTCAACCTAAGTCAACAAATAACTGGAAGGCAGACATGCAGTCACACAAAACCAGGCAGGGAGGCAAGAACTTCCAGGCCAAGATGCACAAACTTCTACTGTGAGTACACACACAATGTCTCAGTCGGGTAGTTATTGTATGGAGCAGCATTAACAGGAAACATGTCGTAAGACCTTGTGATTCGTCATCAGACTTCCCAAAGCTTTGGTAGACTGGACAACAATACAGACAGGACCCTAAAAATACACACACTGGCTTTCTGAATCACAAGTCCCCCACATCCACACACTAAAGCCTTCCAGCATCGAGTATCTCTGCATACACTTCCTACCATGTTTAAGAGAATGCATGTGGGTATCTGTGCAGGTCTGTGCAAGCATGTTTGTATGCTCGTATATCTACTCTGGCTGTGTGTGTCCGCGCGTGGGTGTGTGCGGTGAGTTGTGTTGGTAAGGAAGCAGCCATACAAACAAACTTGCGGTCTACGCTGTAAAAAGGGGTAATTTCCAGGTATACACCGGATAAAACTCTGGACAAGTTGAGACAAACAAGTCAATTGTGTTTTGCTTTATCATCTTGTGCCATTTAACCAATGTCGAATTCATAGATAAGTGAACCAGTGAATGTAAAATAATGTTGCTGTGTTCTCGGTTCCTCTCATTCGCCAATTAATACTGACATCGTTAAATCAATTTCTGTTCGAGTGGGATCATTAAACAACTTGCTTACAAGCTGTCTTTCTAACGGCTCTTTATATTTGTTGATGGTTGTATTTCTTTCGAGCTTGAGATCACATTTCTCATAATTGAAGCAACATTACAAATGTGAACAGGCAGGGATTCAGTTACAACTTTGAAGATTGACCATAAAAAGGCCCAGTGCACAGGTTCCTCGCAACAATGGCTCCTGAGAATGGGAGGATGAAAAATCCCTACTTCAAAATGGAAATACAGCTCGGATGCGTTTGTGATTAAACAAATAAATTGAGCAAAATTGCAGTCGGACTACTGTAAAAGATAAACCTATAGTTTGACATTTGACTTTTGCAAGACATGACAGTATAAGGCGAACATGCAAACGTGTCTGCATATGCAGACCAGACTGAAATAATTGGATGAATACGAACAATGTTATCATTCTGCGGTTTGAAAGGGCCCATTCTGCACACACACAATCGCGCGCGCCCGCATAAACGCGTGCACACGCATTCACATACACACACGCAGGGGAGGATGAAAACAGTACATTAGGCACATGGCCTTGGCTGTACTTAACCTGAAATAAATTAACAGTGCATTTCCTATATTTATGCTGGAGCTGTACCAAATATTTTCACAGCCTGCATGTCTGACTTTATAAAGTGTCGCTAGTTCAAGATTTGAACCGCGGATAAGCTATGCATGTTCACAGACACACACGCACACATGCACAAGTCATTAATGTGCAACCCCAAGTCAAACCCTCACAGATTACTCTGGAGGTAAGCCTTCTGATGAATTTCATTTGAAGTGCAGAGAACTGGCCTCAGTGCAGAACATTGGAAAATATTTTCGAAGCTTAATTTACAAACCTGACTTGAGATTTTTCTCCAAGTCTGCACTGAGCTGTGTTTCTCTGCACCTGAAACAAAGGAGGTTTGTGCGTCTGCAGTCAGCAGGATTATCGTACTCTTTGATTACTAAGGCTGCATTAAAAAGTGGTGAGAATGACAGAGGGCAGGTGGGGGAAGTTGCGAGCATGACCCGGAGCAAAGGATGGTTTAGCTAGCATGACGAGTGAGCTCGTACAAGCTGAAGGACAAACATGTCAATTCATGTGTATTTGTGTCATGCCAACTTTTAATATTCCTTGTAGAAACTGGCATCACATTGTTCTGTGTGTGTTATGAAGAACCTCTGCATGCTGGTACAAGATGAACTAAGACTTTAAATCCATTGTATTTAGGGCATATTCACCGTGGTTATCATGTAGCCCTGCACAGACTATGGCTACATTTACAATGGACAATCTAGTAAAAATGCACATTTTGCTCCCAGTTCCCAACAGCTGAACCTGCAGCAATGTTTATTTTGTGTGTGGGTATGTCATAAAACTAAAACAAAGAACTGTGTCAGAAGGGATAATGACCAGAAGAACTTTCAACTGGTGCTCCTTTGCAAAGAAACTGGTCAGTTCAACGTGATTTTGATTTGACGAGAAATGGAGAAATGTTTTCTGGGGGGGAAAAAGGAAAAAGACTTATTCTGTGATTTATGAACTCGTGTACTTGTTGCATGGTAGCATTAGAACACTCAGAGTAGGAGTGATGTATGCTGTGAGATGGATTCCAGTCTCATATATGTTCAGATTTCTCAGATTCTTCTCTGGGCCCTGCTTTGAACTGCATTAGCTGTAATACACTCTGAACTCCAATGCAATTTCCTGTGCTGCTGAGAGACACTATGATTGGTACACAAGAGCAGAGTTAAACACGGACAATAAAGCCGCAGTAGGCTACAAACAGCTTATCTCAGGCATATAATATGTCTGAATGAATGCGTACCCACATCTAACCAGCAAGCTTTGCTGTAAAGACAGTATGTGCAGTATGTGCACTGTGGGGCCACATGGAACAGTGAGTGAAAAGTTTGAGAGATCTTACAAGATCAAATATCACAATGAAAGCTCAGAAACAAATATGTTTCTATTGTACTGAAACAATTTCACTGTTGTGTTGTGGGTGAAGTAGTAACAATAATGTAAAAAAAAAAGCTGCAAGGTGACTGGATCCAAAAACTATAATAATAAAGTTTGCAAAAGTGAATGCAAAACAAGCAACTCAATACAGAGTGATGGGAAAACGCCCCACACCTCGATGAAACAAGAGTGGCTGAAGAGTGTTGATTGGGTGGCGCAAGGCAAGCAGGGCTGGCGAGAACACGTAGAGACAAAGGCCTCATTCGTACACCAGGAAGACACAGGAAAACTAACAAACAAAAGTAAATCACAATGCATTAATTAACATGAAGCGATGGAAAACCAATAACGAAAAGATAAAACAGATCATGACACTTCATAATTCAAATAATAACTGCAAGTAGAGGCTACTCAAATGCTGTTGTAAAATCTCAAGCTACACTTGAACCTTTAAGGTCTATTCTTCCAAAATACTGACTTCTCATGTATTCAATTTAGGAATCGATTTTGCCAGAAGAAATAATGAAAATAGAAATGGAGTACGTTACAGGGTTAAACTGTCATCCACAATATAGCTTTATTAATCATCCATTCATACCCTACGGCTTATCTGCTCGAGGTGGGGTGAGCTGGAGCCTATCCCAGCTGACTTCAGATGAAAGGCAAAAAAACTACACCCTGGACCAATCAAGCCATACAGAAAGAGTTGACCGATTGCTCTTGCGTCATCAGAGTGATGACATCACAAACATGAATTGTATTTTGCGTCTGAATTTTTCCAACAAGCCCTCAAAGCAGAAACACTCTAAAGTTTGAAATATTTCACACAAAAAGATGATACTTCTACTACATACAACAATTCTAAAGCTTTAATTTCATCAAAGGTGGTGAATACTTCCAGTTGGGCGATATAACGATATATCATAGTGCGGTAAAACTATTGTAGCTGTTGCTTCTATTGTTGATATGTTTATTTCGGAGTATTGGGTTCACTTTGGTACAACTTGAATGTGGTGCCTGAGATGCTAACACAACAGTCACTTTTCTATTACAGTCACTTTGTGCCTCAGTCTCCACGCATGACCAATCAATCATGTTTAATGCAACTCATAGATTAGTGTACGATATGGATTGAGTGTGATTTGTCATTTTCGGACCAAGCTATATTAATCGACTCGTATGTACTTTGATTTGGCGTAATTATCACATTAGTGGCTCCAAACACAGAATGGTTAAGACCAAGTGTATCATCCTGAAAATGTCTCCATGTGATGGTCAAAGTCTGACTGCCAGCAAGTGCAGTCATGGCCTTAAAAAACAACATTTTCTCTCCCTCTGCAAACCATGCCTTATTCCTCCGTACATATTCAAATAGCCCTTCCTTAAATCCCTTTTCCCCCGTATCTCTCCAGCCCTCTTGTCTTTGTCTGTGTAGCCTCAGGACTCTGATAACCACTGTTGATCCTGGTACTATGCTCTCTGAATGAAGTGTTTGAAGGGCAGCCTTTCTACTCAGGACTTTGTTTATTCTGCCCTCTCCCCATCAACCGTGTTTAATGTCACCATGGCTTTTCTCTCCATACCGACACGTACGCATACACACACACACACACACACACACACGCAGACACACTTTTAGATAAGGTGTCATTAGACGCCTTTCACAGGGAAGAGAACAAGGGAAATACAGTATATAAGCATGTATCTAGATACAGTGTGTATATATGTATTTAATTTGTCAGGTCTGTAATACTTAATGCAGTGTTTGTGTGTACGTGTGTGTGCATTGAGGGGGGGTATGGGCCTTATATGCTGAGTGAAACCAGGCGTACCAACAACTTGGCACATGCACACAGTATTGGTATTCTTGTTTTGTGCCGAATACAGCATTCCCTCTATTGAAAGCTAGTGTGTGTCCGTGTTTGTGTGTGCACAAAACCTGTTTGAACAGTAGGTTTGTGTGCTGTCAGGTTAAGGTGCATGATTTGTGTGGTGTGTGAACGCAGCTAATCTTAAAAGTGAACCAAGCGTCAGATGACTGCTGACAGTTAAAATCCCCTGAGGCAAAATTGTTTTTTCTACAGTAAAAGAAACGCATGCGACTCAGAAATGCGTGTACATATACTCGATGACATATACTATCGGACTCAGGTAATTCAAGAAGACGATTGTTCAGTGTTAGGAATAAATGTTGAGCATAAATGTAAATGTGTACCATATGTTGTAACTTGTGATTAATCAGGATTATATCGATTGTATAGGCCCTTTATTCCTTAAAGTGGATTCAGGATTATGGACACACATCATAGATGCTTATACACTTTTTATACAGACACATGTGCACATCCAAACTAGCCCCTAAGGTCCAGATCATACCCCCACATCGGAGTTTACAACCAATTTGGTTGTCAAGTGGAACCACATCTGCAACCTATTTGACTTGTTGTTGTGTTGAGCTGGTCAAGGAGTTGCACTGAACACCACAAGCAACCCCCATACCTACCTTCTGGACAGAAGGAGGTCAAGACATCTTCAAGGAGGTCCAGAATGAAGGATGTTAGGCGCTTGTGTGTGTTTGGTCATCGGGAAATCCATTCTGTCTTCAAGAAACCCCCTAATCTTCACATCAATGGGCCTTGTGTATGCCAAAGCGAGACAGTTGGACTGCTGGGTATTTGCATGTTTTATTAATCTGCTAACATTAGACTTTGGGTGGGCCCGTGTGTTTTTATGTGCAGCGGAGCATTTCTATTTTCCACTATTTTAGGAATATGATCTTGGAGGAAAGGAGATGTTCTGTGAAACCACAAAACAATCCAGTCAGAAACGAAAGGAACACACTGAACATTTGGGTGGCCCTATCGTGTACAGTTATATTAACAATTTTTTTTTTTTACAGATTTTGCTAGCATGCATATGTGTGGAGAGAGTGAGACAAGAGAATCACTGAGAGAGAGAAAGAGAGAGAGAGAGAGAGTGAGCACCGCATGGACATATACGTAGTCTGTTTGCAAATGGATTACCCCGCACCAAGAATAGTCATCGCACTTCCTCTTCTCACAAACTCAGTTTCATCCACTGTGTGTTTATATTGACCATGGCCGGCAGGATTACAGAAGCTAAGCAGTGAATGTTGAGAACAGTAGGTGAAGTGTCATGACAAGTCTTCTTTCCATGACATGGAGTTCTCTTTGCAGAGTACGTGAGGCAACTGCATAGATTTGTGAATAGAAAAAAAGAGGGAGCAGTGGGGCAAAAAAAAACAGAGTGAACAGTCATAGTGTCATTTTGTCAAGGCAGTCTATAATTCATTTGTAATGTAAGATGCCTGATGAAGGCTTAGACATCAATATTTACCGCATTTACTCATAGTGATGAAGTGACAGAGGATTATCACCATTTTGTGGCTATTTATTTAACTACAGTACAGCACGTTGAGTCATATTTTGATCCTCTGGTTCAATGATTAATGGAGCATGATGGATTAGGTGTGCCACGGAAAATAATGCACGTTCATTTAATTGGTCCCAAAATGCTTATATACTTACTACAAATAATGTATCTTTGTTCAACTATCCATGCTAGTGTAACCCTGATAAGTTGTCTACCTTATCGGAGGCCGTGGTATGGCGGGCTACAAGATCAAATCGAGTTCGTGCACTACTGGTGTCTTACTTGCCAAAACAACCGACACGGCAGGACAATGTTTCAAGACGTCTTTTTCTTTATTTCAACAGCCTCGCTCTAATACACGCTCTCTCTCTCTTCTGCTTCGCTCATGAAAATGTGCCGTGCCAAAGCAACTCAAAAAGGAACAAACACTCAAGCAAAATGAAAATAGATACATATACTAAAACAACACACTGCAGCATGTTAGAAAAACAATAAATACAAAATACATGCAATCCCCAAAATGAAAATAAATAAATGAAAATATAATTCGGCAACTAAATCATGTGTTACACTAGCAATGTTCAGTGACAGGCAATTAAATGTGCTTTCACTAGAAGGCAGTATATTCTCTGTATCCACCTGTTGCCATTCATACAACAGTCATGGCTTGTTGCGCTTATATGAGCTTTATGTTCTAATACTGTAAATAGTCAGAGACTTGGCAGTACATTGAGTTCTCTACGTGCATTTGTGTGTAAATGGCGTTGAATGGGTTGCATCGTCTTCTCGTGTAGCCTTTGTACTATTATTCATGAAGTTTTCTTTGTGCTTTTAAGTTTAGTGTTTCCCAAACTTTATTGAACCAAAGTACATACGTGCACTTTAAGCCATCTAGTGGAGGAGCATTAAAATGTTGTGTGTCACATTCATCTTTTGATGTCAACCCGATATGTTTTCGGTCTTTAGGAAAAGTAAAATAATTGATCTCTTTATTCTATTATTTTTGCACAACAGCAATCTATTACTGTACCGTTCTTTGATGAAAAAGTCTTAAACAAAAAAGACCAAAGAGAGGAAACCAGAAAGAGGCATTGGAGATAATTTTGTGAAGAGAAAACAATATTTACTGATCTCTGAAAGTGACAATAGTTTGCCCGCATGTCACTTGTTCTACAAATAAGGAAACCACTGTACAAACAAGATATTATGCCTCGCTGCTCTGACTCATCAGACTCATCTGACTCATCTTCCTTGCTTTTATCACAGACAACTTTCCCATGGCTGTGTTGAAAGCCATGTGCACTATAAGCAGCTTCCATAAAAAGAGGTCACAGTGGTAACCTTAGTCCTGGATAACATTTGAGGGCTGGTCAACGCAACAACATCCAGATTAATTTGCCTTGTAGTTCACTAATCCCTTGGCAGGTTGATTTTACAGAGCAATATAACAGCTAGAGACACACAGTTCTAACAAAGTCAAAATGACATCCAACGACCGAAGAGACCACAAAATACAGCAGACGAGACAATAGGTAATAGTCATCTGAGTCCCAAAAACGTTTTTTCAAAACAGAGTAGTGAAGGTAGCAAGATACTGTAATTAAGCATATTGTACAAAGTCCCATGTTGAATGTATATACTGTGCACATTGACATGCCATTAGGCCTTGTGATCATGTTGCATCACTATAAAATACATGACACTTAGACCCCTAAATACTGCACACATGCATTACAATTGTGCACAACCATCTGGTACTTTAGATATTTAGAGAGAGGCACAGGTTTTGTTGATACTTAACCATAGCTTTAACCACCTCTTGAAATCACAGAACATCAGCCACTGTGCTATCTGCCAATCATATAATTACAGTATTTATATTTCCATTGAGACCAAAAGGTGAAAAGTCTGTTTTCACTACAGAAGTTTACAGCAGATTATGAATGTTTACCAACTGATCTCAAGGCATTTTTTCCATAGTTCTCTCAAGTGACATTTTCCAAACAGTTTCGATTTGATTTGTGCAGATTGTGTGAGACCTTTTTTAATCAAACCATCTGGTTTGTCAGTTTAGTAAGCTGATCCATTTCTGTTTGTTGCCCTACAGGGTTCAATTATTAGAAATACAATCAAAGAAAACTCCAGACTGCAAAATTAAGGAGCATGGATGTGAGGAGGCAGTGGCAAACCAAAGTCTTAGAGGAGAGTAAGGTCGGCGGGTAAATAAAAAGGAAGGGGGTAGGGGTAATGAAAATAAAGCCGGAGCGTTGCCTAAATGTGCACCATCACACCGATGAAGCCGAAAGACATAGTCAAGTGAACATTGGGGAAAAAAAGAACAGTGTTCACCGCTTCCTTATGTCCAAGTCACGTTATAGCTCGGCAATGTTCAGGAATTAAGTTTGAATTTGCATCCAACAGGTCCTTGTTTCTGTTACCATGATATTATTTTACTGCTCCGTTATGTCACATTCAATTTCTGTCAAACAAATTCACCTAACAATCAAACATGATTCAACGGCGTTCCCATTGTGTTGGCCATCTGCCAACAAACACATTGCGGATTTTGCCAAAACGGCATGTATGCGCACGTGAATAAATATTGCGAAATTGTTAGCTTGTGTGCGTGTGGGTATTTGTGATGTAGTTAGCTCTTGACATAGATAAAGAAGATTGGAGAACATGTGAAGGTCTAGGATTTCACCACACTAAATGCAACTTCCCAAATGACCTTAAGCGTTTGTTTTAAGGGATATGTGTGTGTGCGTGCGTGCGTGTGCGT